>NC_039479.1:12032191-12337415 GCF_003590095.1 Trichoplusia ni
GGAATAACAAATGAATGTGTGAGGAACCATTCCAGTATAAAGAAAATAGTGTTGTCTTTTTAAATGCTACATCTTTTACTGCAATTTCTAGGGATTTTCGTATAGACGACGAAATATCGTGTGATTTGCAATACATTGCGCGGTCGTCCGGCTAGGGTATCAATAATGATAGACCATTAACGGCATTGTACAGCAACTTGCATGATATTTCCACTCTCTAAGTCAGTTCTATGTTAGTCCCGCCAATGTCTTGACAATTTTATATGTGACTTGTAGTCTCATGTGAGAACATTTTCCGCTTACTTACTGAACAAAAAGTTCTATGACAAATCGGTTTGGGCTTGACTGTTCGATATAAATGTCATTCATCATTGTGAAGTTGTTTTTGCGTGTTAATCCCAAAGGGACGAAAACTTTCAACGGAATTTTTTTTGGAACAGGGTTTTTCATTTTTGTTTCCTTTTGCACACTCGCAAATCATTTGTAATTTTAGTAATTTTGCTATACAGAAATGATCAATTGAAATGTCTTTTATAAAATCATAAACAGGCAGCTTCGTTATAGTAAAAACATCGCGAAAAGTGTTATTAATAACTAGTTCGAAACTAGTCGGGCACCCCGTGAGTAAACCGGTGTATCATTTAAAAATCGTGTAAAGTGTGTGCAATAGTTCGGTGTGTGCAATAAAAGGCGGCAAAGTATTTCCATGGAGTCGCAGCGTTTTGCACAGTCACAGGTTTTGCGCCACTGCCTGCCTTTTCTCTTTCAGTGGATATGAACCCTAACCTCTACTATAAATTCTTTAAAATTTGCTACGTTAAGAAATCTCTTGCTGATCTTCAAAATATCTTTTCATTTTAAAATGTAAAAGATTTCACTAAAACACGAGATTATTTTGTTGAATTCTTTTGAATTACTTAATTGTTCTTTGTGAGAAATAGGAGATTACGATACAGACCGCCCATTGTCCTATTGTTGCGCATAAAATTTGTTACATCTATAAATCTGCTGTACTAAAGATATATCTTGAGATATATCTTGAGGATAAATCGGGGTGCATAAATTAATTCAGAATATTGCTTCTGTTTTCAAATTTTAAGGGCGTTACTCGAAGTTAGATACAGCGAGACAAATACATAGACAAGGAATAAAGTTCGTCCTATTTACAATTCTAGAACGATGTCTATGGTAGGTTTGAACATAGACATGTTTCATGCAACAACAAGCTGCAACGACATCTATCATTGTGGATGTCGGTTCCAACGATCGTACTTGCTCATGTAGATATAGCTTGTACTTTTATTAGAGCAAACATATACAAGTACCGGACTATATTCTTTTTAAGTACTTTCTTTTTAGAACAGGGATATGAAAATTAAAAAAAAAACTGGTTGGTACTGAGCTTCTGTCTAAAGAGAAACCTTCTGTCTAAAATGGTCACCTGTATAACTTCTGTCCGCATCAATCGTTGTTTTATGTCATTTTTTATTTTTGCTTAATAACTTTTTAGCTACGGAATCTAAAAAGACAGAGAACACGAATTCCCAAAAAATACCGGGTTCCGTACATTGTTCCTTTAACAAAACTATTTATTTCTCGGAGAAAGATATTATTTACATACGTATTTACTTCGTCGTATTTACAAACATCTAAAGTGAATACCAATGCTTTTAAAGCTGTCAATCGGAAACAATTACAAAACGATTCTTATTAATTAAAACCAGCAAAACAAAAATATATTTTATGAAAATTTCAGATTGAATGTTTGTTTTCCTCGTAAAAGAATTTACGCTTTATAAAAACTTGGGAGGAATATAAACGGAATGACATTGCAGTGATAAAATGTTCAGAGTCTATTACTTTTACAGCTCTTAAGGGTTTATTTGATTTGGTAAGTATGGAAGGTTACGATGTTCACTGTTTTGATATAAAACTTCTGATTTATTGGGTTTTTATTTGTGGTTAGATGATGAGCATGGAGGGAAACATTGTTTGTTTGTTTTGAGAAACAACTGAGGGCTGCGTTTATTATAAACTTACTGAGTGACATTTCTGCATCGCTTAAGACAGTGGAAAACACTCGAATCTATGAAGATAGATGTTAAAGCGAAATGTGAAGGGTTTAAATGGAAAATGTATTTTTTGTTACATATTTATTACAGCTGTTCTAGTCAACTGTTATTTCAGAAATCATTAAAGTCAATAAATAACATTCAAATGTATGGGAATGTTATTTCGTTACATACGTACATCTCCATAATATTTCAGTGTTTTGTGTAGTCGGACGATTTAATCTATTCAATCTATTTTGTACGTGTATTATTGCATGTACACGAATTAGTATAAGTAAACATGTCAGATTTATATTGTAGTACAGACTCCAGTTGTCTACCAAAATAGCCTTAGCAATAAACATGTAAATTACAATAGATCTTGTGAGAAATCAAAAGCTACAACAACTTCAAGATACCAAACTGATTACTTTACTACAGCACTGCTATCTTAATTTCCTATTCTAGAGACAGCAATAACGCTTCAGAAAACTTCAAAAGAAAAGTGTATCGGCCTTAACAAATTCTATTTCGGAGGTGTAAGCGACGTAATCACATTTCGTGGCGCAAGCCGACAGTTTTCCCGACACACGCGGATTCCTGTCGCGAGAATGTACGACTGTACGCCTATAACGCGAAAAAGGCTTACCGAGAAATGTTTGAACCACGCCAACAAGAATTCTTAAAAGAATTACGCCAGGTGTTTGGCGGTTTCCACAAAAATACGTTACAGGCTTTATTTTGTGATTAAGAAACGAAATTGTTGCCTGTATTTAAACAAATGGGGTCGTTTCAAAATGACGTGATACTATTTTAAATCAGAGTTAGGACCTTTATTTATTACCTTTTGCAGCGTCTTTTTCGTGTTTTTAGATAACATTGCAGTAACGACAAATATAAGGCAAATAAGAAAACATATATAACTTCAACAATTTCGAAAAAAATGGCTTAAAATAATTTAAAGCTTTACGTGTTCCGCGATTACACAAAAAGACAAAGCTGGTCTCTCAAATAGAAAAACAATATTAACTTTCAGTAACATAGATTTACGTAAATAAATACACATTGGAACATAGTGTTCAGTAACGTAGTATTTTTTGTAGCAATACTAACAATTTATTGAATTTCAAAGGACTGTCATGGCGGCAAAATTCACGCGGCAAATGTACAACATAAAAGTGATGCCTGCGGCTTGTTATTTGATTTTACTAAAAAAGTAGTAAATTCAAATCCGGACCAGGTTCCACGGCGGTTCGGGAAATTCTAGCTTCACTTCCATAATTTGTAAAATATGTTTGAAGAAAGGAAATTTTGAACCAAGATACTTTATATCACAGTGTCATTTCATCTCTGGTCATTACGATTTAAACGTTTTGTTGCTTTTGGAGTCGTAGATAATAAAAATGACTTTATATTAAAAGCAAACACTTTCAATATTATAACTGTTTTTATGTACGAGGTATGTCTACAGACAGGTTTGCTATTACATAGGAGAATGCTGCCCAAAAAGCAGAACAATCGATGACGTCATTTATATTTTGCACGTTCATAGTGTCACCCTCACTGTGATGGAACCAGTAGTACTTTTCATTCTGGTTCAGTAAAGACGCACCCGGTACTCCCTTCCGTACAAATATGACTATATCTGATCCCGGGTAACCACTATTCTCCATTTTATTTATGGGTGCAAATTGTTTCAACACCTCTTGTACAATACAACGTGCTTTTTTAGAACCAGCAAAGTCTAACCCCAACGGCTTAAAAGTCCCTTCATCTGATTCCATTATTAAGTTGATGTTATGTAGATCATCCATATGTTTGTTCAGGTATGCTTGAGCACCTACTAAGCCAGCTTCCTCGGCAGTCCACAAAATAGCACGGACAGTTCTCTTTGGTTTCAATTTCAGTAGGTTTAGTACAACTGGGACAAACCAGCTGATCATCATGCCTCCACCGTCATCCATTGCACCTTGTCCTACATCCCAACTATCTATATGACCTGACACGATTACCAATTTCTCAGGATGCACTGTCCCTTTTAGATCAACGATTGTGTTTCTTGACTTTTTAGTATCAAATGTACTAGACATGTTTATATGCAGAACTATCTTCTCACCTTCGTCTTGCAACCTCCTCATTAAGTCAGCATCTTCTAAAGTGATAGCAGCAGTAGGAATTTTAGTTACATTATCTTCATAATACTGAGCTCCCGTATGTGGGGAATATATAGAAAATGGTGTAATACTTCTAACTAGTGTTGCAACTGCACCTTTCTTGGCTGCTTTCGATGCACCTTGCGTTCTATAAACAACAGTATCGCCGTAACTAATGAAATGTGCATCAAATACTACAATTTTACCTTGTATGTCCTTTGCATTGATTTTATCTAGTTCTTCAAAACTGTTTATGACTATTGCTTGAGCAGTAATGCCTTCTGGTGGTGTGCTGACACTGGGCCCGAATCCCAAAATGGCAATGTTTTTAAGATGAGGTTGTATCATCGATGCCGATTCGTGTATCCGTACCCAATGCGGCACCTGGAAAGTAAGCGTGAATTTTGTATAACACCATTTAAATATAGAGGTAATAGAATATTTTGGATGCGTTAGAAATGGGCCAACAGTATTTGATTTAACTTTCGAGCGGTACGTGGCACAATTTCCTTGTACGTGTCTATTCCGGTTCAATTCTAACTCCAACACACAATATTGAACGTGTTCATTTATTGCTATTCATGTCATTGCGTTTGATACGATTAGTGCCTATTATGAGTGAGTGTTCTCAAAGCCGGAAGGAACGAATTATCTTGTCATTTCGTTTCCAGTTGAATTTAGAAATGTTTGCAAAGTCAAATTTGAAAGGAGTAATAAATTTTGGTTTCAGTTTTAGTAACAATACCTCTAGTTCTTCAGTAGTGACGTCAGCGAGTCCTTTGCTTTTTGTGAGATTTATCATATGATCTATTGACCTTTCTAATACATCTGTTCCCGACGGACGTGCTCCAAACTTGTCTATGAATTCAGTGTACCTAAAATATGAATAGAAATTCAAAATTAAATTTAACAACCATATATGACAAAGTTTATAAAAACCAAAACAATACTCTATTTATCTTTATAGTATTCATTAAGAAAATAATACTTTGATTTTATTACTAAGCACTAAATCGTAGAACTAAGCAACGATAAATATTTTTGTAAAAAGGAAACTTTAACATCAAAATATACTTAGAACTAACCTAAACGCAAACAATGAATGACACTCACTCACTCTTGATACATCGTATGCCCCAAACCAGCTTTAATTTCATTCACGATATATTTCGTCACATTTTGGTACGAGGCTATTTCCTCCACTAATTCTGGATCTAGTACACAATCATCATCGTAGCGTTGTATAATGACACTTGGCTTCACTACAACTACACAGAGAGAGACAATAATTAATTTTAATAAAATATCCATCATTACTGAGACAGAGTTGTCTCGGTACTAATGAGGGAACGTTATCGTCTGTGTTGAACTTTTGATGTCAACAAGTGTACTATGAAGTTTGATAATATGTTTAGAGATTGTATTGTTGTTTAGAGAAACAAGAATGTTTACTTTAAAGTCTCTATCATGTAAATTTGTGTTTGATTTTGTTGGATTCAATGCGAGTTCGTTGTATTTGTTTCTGTATCTACGTGTGTCTGCCTAATAGCTATTGTATAGGTTAAAACTCGATTAGGACACATAATTATTTATAAATTTAATTTATAGATTTTTTTTATTGTAATTCGAAATCGTGGTGAAAGCGTGTTTTTTTTCAAGATGATCATTTCAATACATTAGTAGAAGAAAGTCTGTTTTAGTACTTACCTCGATGCCAAATTGCGAATGCAGAGCAATTTTAACGAAAATAAACGGTGGAGTATTAACATAGTGGTGACATTTATCAGAGAGGCTTAAAGTTATTGGTTTTAATAACTTGTTGAATATTATTATGTAAGGCCTAAAGTGTATTATGTATGCAAAGTGTGTAAAGTGTATTATGTAAGTGGCCTCTGCCACCAGACACTGAAGTCTGGTGGCAGAGGAACGTTTCATGAAGGGCTGTGAGACAGGCCAGACAATTCTAAAATGCGAGTATAAGTGCATAAACTAATACAGAGTATTTCTTTGGACTAGCCTTTCTATCTATTTTATCTATTCTGAGTCTATTTGGTAATTACTTATAGCAATTTTTGGACCATTATTTAATTAGTATTTATACAACTGTCTCTTATGAATGATGATAATTGGGTATTTCGCTTATAATTTGTTAAAAAAATACAATAATATTCGTATTGCTGTCTTTTATTATCTACTTTTACATAGCATTCACAAAAAAATATCTAACAGCCAGGAGAAACACGAGGCTGAGTGCTAACCCTTTAATTGTGTTTCTTCTTGTCATTACTTAACTGCACTTCGTTCAACTTAGCAACTTCATTGGGTTGTAACTCAATTCCGACCTACTTAGAGTAGACTCTGAATAAGTTGGTATATACCATCGCATAATGCACGTGCAGTGCAGGGTAATAGACCAATCTGTTAAGAGATGGTATATATAGTGGTGTGTTTGTTTTTTTTCTTACCATGATTCCGTAGCCAGATGGCAGACCTATCCATCTTAAAAGAAGTTTTCTTAATTCAACTTTTTTTTTTGTATTTTCGCTTATAACGTCGTTGTTTATGAGTCAGTTTTGTTCATTTTTCCCTTAATAAATGTATCCCAGGTTGTCCGCAATCCAGTGCCTAATATAACAACCTGAAGCAACCGCAGAAACTTTTATGAAACGATAGATTTTTATGAATCTTAAAGCCCTGCAGTTAAAAAATCCATCTGATTCTGGAGCCTAAATGCCGACAAAGGAGTTAGGAGTCAAAGAGTCCTCACTCAGTTTCTATTAAAATAACTTTCATTGACGCAATCACGTGACCAAAGTCAGTTTAAGTCTTATAACTTAGCACAAGTCGAGACTTAGATGTACGTTCAGTATGAACGTTGCTTTAGCAAGCTCAATGCGTGGGTGCAGAAATGAGCACTCTCCTCAACTATTATCAGAAGGTTTGCGAGCACTCAAGTTTGAACGGAGAGGAGTTCATAGTGCAGAAAGTTTTCGAGCTATTCACCGAGGTTTGAGTTGGATCCCATTTCGGTAGTGCACCCCAAATTTGAACAAACATATAATTAAATTCCTGAGGAACTAAATGAATGAAGATTCAGTTGGAAGTGGTTGTGAGTGCAAGAAGGATTAAGAGATATGTTAATGTATGTAGTGGGTGTAATAAATTTTGCACCGCAAGATACGACCATTTGTGTGATCTGTAAGTTTTTGATCGCAATTTGGATGTTGTTTATTGTGCACATTTTGTAAAAAAACTTAAGGTTTTTTTTGGCTAACTGGCTCTTGCTCTCGGCTTCGCCCACATTATGTCGATTATATCTGTAAAACATTAAACATTTTTTAAGTCGTCAGATAAAAACAGCCTATGTTTAAATTTTCAGCTACTTCCATACCAAATTTTATCGAATTATGGTTCAAAAGTTTGGGTGTGAAGAGAACAAACAAACACTTAAGATCTGACATATTAGTATGATTTAGTGTGTCACATAAACAATCAAAGCAAAATGAAATTCTTCACAATCTGTAGGTTCATGAAAACGTAACAAAACTATATAACACCTACAAGATACGATGAGTTCGAACTAAAACGATTAGCTAATACTAACAAAAGGACGCTCTGAAGAGGTTTCCAACTGACTTAGCAGGACATTAAACATTCCAGATAAACTGTTTGCTCCACTCTTCAGGCATGCTCTATTGTGAACTGAGCCATTCTTGTTGATATTGCAAATTATACTGGAAACTTCTAGTAGCAAAAAGTACTGCTAAGTTAAAAGGAAGTATAGGGTGAAGGATTGTGCTTCTGCATTATATCAGAGTAGCAAAAGTTTGTGCAAAATGTTATGGTGGTTAACGTGGTTTGTGCAAATTATTGATTTCAAATACTGAGTTAAAGTTGATGAATTTTTTGTGGAACCAAATGATAGCTATTTCATGTTAAAAAAGACATTCTGTGGAAAAAAATATACTGGTAGATAATGCCTTGCGGCATAAAGGCCGCCTTATGTATCAGAATTGTACATGAAAGTTTAAATAAATAAAAAGACGACAGATGAATTTAGAACTCATCCCTTTGAATCGGTTGAAGTATGGTAAGTGTTCAGTATTACTGCAGTAATGTATCTACATAAGAAAATCTACAATAATACATTTTGAAATGTGAATATTGAGTTTTCAATCAATAAGGGGTGCTCATATTTTGGAGGCTCTATGGTAAGGACATGACATGTAAAATATAACCCTTACGTACGTGACGACTGTTAATGGGGACAATAAATATAACCAACATGCCTGAAAATTATGAACGGGAGGAGTTTATGAAAACGTGACTCTTGTTGATCACTTTAAGTTTATATGAGCTGAAATGATTTAAGGAAATATATTATAACTGCTAAGATTTTATTTGTTCTTTTTTTGTGTGGAGCTCATTTGTTCGTAGACTCGTAGATATGCATACTTAGTTATGATTGTAATACAATATAAAAAGAGGCGACAAAAATTCGGCGAGAGTTCATACGAACATTGCTGATGTTATAAAAACTTTGCCCAATTTTTTTTTCTGCAGTGGTGGGATAGAGCATTTAAAAACCAACAGTTAGTCCAAAGTTTGGGGACTGAAGGCATTGTCGAGCGAAAGCCTCGTTTTATTTATTTAACCTTCCAATTCTGATAACTATTATATATATTTTGTATTTGTCTTTATAATGTAATTCGTTGTTTAAATTAAATTTGTTAAAACCAACTTTCAAAATTTTCAAGATGAAATTCATACGGATTACCTACCTATGTTGAAACTTGTTACACTTGAAACGAGTTCACAAATTACGAATTCTTGGAACTTACAAACATATCCATAAAACTGAAACTCTGTAAAAGAGGATAAACATTTATACGATATTCATATAACTGGAGTTAATACGATAAGTATAAATAAGTTTCGTTTGAACTTGATAAATAAGTATGAGTGATATCGTAGCTTTGCTTACCTAGCGTGGTTTAATGTAATCAAGTAGACTTTGACGTCTGTGGAATTAAAGGGGAGATAACTTGAGGTTAAATTAATCTGAACTGGAAAATGTGAATGTTAATAACTTAGCTTAAGCTCTTTTATTTTATTTTGGAAATATGGTTACAGAATCTTCTTACAAGAAATGAAAAACTCTTACACAGTAGGTTTTTTAATTAATTTGTAATTCGTATTGTTGATCGTTTATTGAAAAGCGACTGACAGGAGTCGCAGCTTCGCGTCCTGTCTGAGATTTGAACTTTGTTCATTGTATTATTTATAAAAAAATAAAGACAGGATTGTGTATCGAATAGATGTATGATGTAATGTAATGTAATGTACCTTACTATGTAATCAATAAATAGTGACATTCGTCTTTTATCAGATGAATACCCGAGTTTCAAAATTTAAATAAGTTTTAAATTAATATGTAATCTACGTATCTTGTATGTGCCCTCAGTACCTCCCGACAAAGTGACAATTTTGGAACGTACTACCAAACTTAAGTTACTCTTTTAGTTCTTTTGTTTACTTCGACCTACATATGTAGGTATATGTTTGGTAAGGAAGTAGAAATAGGCACGGTACGAGAGTGAGGACAGGTGATCAATCTGCCAAGTTTGTTTTTGTTTTGCGAAAGGTTCGGGGAAACGTGTGTTTATTTATAGGATCGAATGTCGAAAGGTAAAGTTTCTTTTGTTCCTAACTAGCTGTGTAAGCGAATTTGTCCGCATGAAATTTAACAAAAAATACTTTTGCTATCTGAAGTTAAAGTTTTTTTTCTAATCTATACTAATATATAAAGCTGAAGAGTTTGTTTGTTTGAACGCGCTAATCTCAGGAACTACTGGTTCGAATTGAAAAATTATTTTTGTGTTGAATAGACCATTTATCAAGGAAGGCTATAGGCTATATAACAGCACGCTGCGACTAAAAGGAGCGAAGATACAATGGAAAATTTGGAAAAAACGGGGAAAATTCTAACCACCTGGACGAAGTCGCGGGCAACAGCTAGTAAAATATAAAAGCAAAAAACCTGCCAACAAAAGTTCCTTTAAAATAGGTCCAGCAAATTTCAGTGATTTAGAACAAAAATACAGACAGACAAAAATATATAAAGATGCATAACCTTAATAGTAATGTGATAAATACGCCAAATTTTTGGTAAAAGCGAATTTTTTCAATATAATTAATACGAATATTTCCTTGCCGTTGGCATAGTTTCCGAGAATTATCTAATAAGGCGGTATGGGTAAGTAATGATATCAGTAATCGTTTTCCACTTACTTTCGTGAAATAAGTTATCATTTTCATTACCTAAAGATATTATGGTAAAGCAGATTTTTCTATGTAAAAGATTTATTAAGTTCCAGTTGTTGCCCGCTGTTGCCCGCACGCCAAAATTCGAAAACGATCCCACGGGAACATAAATCAGGATAAAAACTATCATCTGTGTTAACACAGATAGTTTATAACCAGGATTTCAGTATATACATCCAAACATCCAATCATAGAAACTTTTGCGTTTATAATATTAGTTGCTTGCTTCAAGAAATCCTTTCACATAAAAAGCGACGATCGAATTATTTCGAGTGTTTTTTTTAACAATAAGCACCTAAAGAAAAACATTTAAATCTGAATGGAACGCAACTGTAAGTAATTACTCAAAGATTAGATTAGAATTATTTTACCGTACAATGTGCTCAGAATAACCGTTAGCCAATATTGAATCTCGACGAAGCATTTCTGGAATTTTTGGTAATATTTTAGGGGACATTCGACAAAGATACGAGGGTGTCTAATATAAGAGGCGTTTGGTATGTGAGAATTTATGAGAATGTGTATTAGAGGGGAACCTCTGCAATGGAATATAATGTATGTAACTGTAGATCGGTTTCAATTTCGGCTTATGGGACGATTCGCACTAATCCCATTAATAGCGTGCGAATCGACACCTTCACAAATATGTAGTAGGCTTTTCGCACTTTTTTCGTGTAATGTTTGTTAGTGGTGTCCTAAAAATTTTAAGAAAGTCCATATAATTTTGAAAAATATTGGTGGCCTGCGTTGGGATTGATCCGGCACCTCGTGTATACGAATCCATACATGTTAAAGTAAGGCTGGCTCCAATAATTATTTTTTAAAGATCATAGTCATTGGATTAGGATCTCAAAAGAAATTCAGAGAAATTAAAAAAATAATTTTCTTTTTTTCGATTTTAATAATGACCGCAAAGCTACTTTCAGGTTTTCTGGTAATTTGTGAGTTAACATTGAAATAGATTCTATTTTTCATTTATTAAAATTCTATTTATGATTTAAAAAGTCTAGACTTCAAAATTACTACTATTTTTTTCTGTAATATCAAATATTCAGTTCTTTGAAATACTCAGAAACAGTAATTCCATTTATTTTAAATGTAATTATAGATATGTTATTGCATTTTCTCAGAATCTGTTGTTTCAAGTTTTTAAATTATAATAAGTCGAATTTTGTGAAAGCAAATAGGCTTGTAAAAAATTACTTATGTATAGGCTTTCGAAGACGACCAGAAGTAAAAAAGGTGGCATGTAGGATAAATGCAACCTTTTCTCTTATTAAATGATCAACGAATAAAACATAAAGCAATAGGACATTTTAAAACAATGACGAGGGTACGTCATTGTTTTAAAATGTGCCCTGACCAAGAATGTGTGCCAAAACGAATAAGTTGAAAGATATAAAACGCAAACGAAATTCATCATTATTCCTAAAGGAACAAGATAAGTGCCCAGAAATAAAACTTAAAGAGCGTTTGCTTACGTTTTTGAAATAGGGTAATGTATACTCATTTCACACAAGAATACATTTCAATTACACGGAATTTTGTGCACTTCAGTGAAACGACATCAGGCCCTCAACACCTTTTTAAGTATCTATAAAACTCACTGAAAACGTTTTTATGTCAGAAAAAGTAAAAGGCTTCCATATTTTTCTTTTACATCTTTTCGTTCATCTACATCAGATTTTGAATTCCATTCACTGTCCAGAATGCTTTTAGCACTTTTTAAGTGTCCATTAGTAGGAATTTGAGTGGTAACTTGTAAAGGTTAAAAAAGTTAACGGTTCAACTGTTTTATAGGTTTTTTGCCAACAATTTTATATACGTCGACATTCGGGTCACCCGCCCCAAATCAATTCAAATAGAACCAAGTCACTTAATTAAGCAAGCTATAAATCTGTCCACAATAAATTCAGCATCTTTCGAATAATACCCGTTTCCGCACCAATTTAGAGTAAATGGAACTTATTGAGTGGAATTTCTGGTCTGTTTGAGTTAAATGGGACATTTTACGTGCAACGAATAATTTTCTTTGAATCCGAAATCCGATGTATGTTTTTAATGCTGAATGATTGAATGCGGTAGGTATGGTCAGCGGATAAAGTCTGTTGACCGCTGTCAGTTTCACAGGGCTTCTGAAGTCAATCATAATCAAATAAGTTTGTATTGAAAGTGGAATGGCTTAGTTTTTTCATTAACTCTCTTACTCTCAAGTTTGCTCTTGTCTCGACCCAATAAATTTTCAAAAAACTAATCAAATGACTTGCATTTGACTAGTTTTTTGTGGATGACACCTACATAATATGAGGCTGGGTGCAGCCAAGTAAATCATCTGTGAACATTAAAATCTAATCGTGAGATACACGCCTGGTGACGGTCTGACAGGGGCGCCTCATTAATAGGGTCCCATTTTTACTGTTTCGGTACTAAACCCGTACAATATTTAAGGCATTTTCTATACAAAGTTTAATATACAATAACTGTCAGATCTAAAAAATATAACGGCATCTTTGGGCCCATGAATATCGGGTGCTAAAATGTTATGTTCGTACTTATAAAGGCGAAGGCATTTTGATTCTCAACCCGCTTACAAGAACGCAGATTAAAAGGAACCTGAACAATATTTAACGTTTATGAGAAAGGATATTAATTTAAAGGATTTTTTTCTTACTTAAATAAACTACGTCTGCATTAAGGATTTAAATCCTTGTGTCGCTTGGTTTTGAACAAACATTCAAGACACCCAGACTCAGGACAAGCATTCAATTAACAGACAAACGTTTATCCTACGCGGGGAATGAACCCGCGATACGTTGCCCGTAGTCGATTTGGCGTGATGACCTAAACCACTTGGCTATTAGTGTAGTCACGGATTATTTACTTATATGATTTATCGGCAGTGTCCGACTAGTTTCGGACCTAATCGGAGACTTAAATCACGAATCACCCTCACGATAATTACTCATAAAAAAAAAAGTCAAATCTCTGCCAACAGTGAGCGTAGCAAAATCGTTATCCATAGATGCAATTCGAAAACTCTTAAAAGCACATTTCGTTGTTCTCTTGGCCAACATTAATTTTATGTTCCCTCGTTTAAGGTAAACTAAATTGTACTGCATACTTAAGATAATTTTGTGCTAATGTTTGCGTTGATCAAGCGACGATTAGCAAGAAATATTTCGAAAGTTTTAATTAAAATTTTGTCTGCCAGTAGAAAATAACGCTTATCTGTGGTTGCAAAATAGATGCTCATTTAAGCTTCAAATGGCTGACGAAGAAAGCCGTATTAATATACGGCTGAACATGTAAAAATGTATAGTAATTTTAGGTAAATTCACATTCGTTTCAAATACATAAAATTAAAATACTTGATTGTAACCTTATCAAGTGTTAAAGGTTTCAAAAATTGGAGGAGCTAAAAAGTTTATCATATGAGATTGCACGCATAGCCGAGTTGGGGGTGGAGGTCGCAAAAACTATTGAGCTCGGCGTGTCGTGAATTCGATTCCCGCGTAAAACAAATGCTTGTGTCACAACGAATGTTTGTCTCCCAGCAGAATTTTTTTAATTTGTTGATGCCGGAGTTGTTAAAATAAATATGTTGAAAGTTTTCATGGCAGTTGTGCAAAAGAGACGCCACCTTACCTCGTTTATTATGCTGTCCCACTTCAACTGCAACAATACTGCTATAAGTGTTGATAGCCGCCTAGAGAAGTTATAGCGAGTTGATACGCGAGAAACAATAAAACGAGGTCTTATCTAGACGCAAGAGGACCCTATTTTATTGGTCTATAAATCTTTGGCGAAGCTTTCCAGTATTTCAACGGAAACAGGACGTTTACATTTCTCGCCTAACATTATTTTTAATGGTGTGAATAGAGGATGGAATGCTAACAGGTGTTAATTATGTGATAATTGTTTACTCACGCGTATTTTTTGGGATTGCATGATTAGTTTCGGAACCAACCGAAGTAAAACATTTGACAAGCTATACCGTGTCGCCGCGTCATCTCCTTATCCTTCTGTTGGGTAACTAATAAGATGGTAAAGTGAAAAGTGTAAAAGAAAAGCACTGTCGAATTATTTAAAAAGTCTTAAGTGTCTTTTCCACGGCACAGCTAGTTCAATATAAAAAGCCTATAAATTATTTTAAGTATACGAAACGAACTTAAGTATTCATGTGAAAATTACTTATTTAATCAAATACTTACTGAAATAGGATTTTATTCGAACCAAAAACATTATTTAGCATCTTGAAGTACGTAAACTCTATTAGACTATAAATTCTCGGAGTCGTTTCAAGTTTTAAAGTATTTTAACTAAGTCGACGTTTGCATTGCTTCCCAGGTTGCTTTTATCAAAAGGCGAGTTCTTTTATCTGAAGTACTGATACTATCTTTAATTTAAACTTTCTTTTAGTTTCACCTACTTCATTTTTGTGTAGCTATAAGTAGATAGAATTTTCGTAATAGTTACTATGTACCATTTTTGAGGACGCGTAACACCGATGTTATGTTATGAAAAAAAGTCAGTTTTATTTCAGTTAATAAAGCATTTTAGGATACATTTTAAAACAAAACCAATTTTTGGAAGTCAACAATAGTCAACATTTGACTGACAGAAAGACTGAAAGAAACCTCAACCTTGTTAGAAAGCTCCTTCTTTTTATCACTGCATTTTAATAAATATGTACCTTGACTATATAGTTTTGTATTTTTCTAGTAAGTATAAAACATACAACCTAATTCGCAGTCGAGACGAGTTCGACTTATAGACCAATAGTTATCGGAAAACATTTAGCGCTTTCCACACGCCGCTCACGTCGCTTTTCAGCTTAATGTGCTTGGCCTTATTTACACCGAAAGCGACTCGTTGTTCAAATGTTTATTTACGAGTTGTTAAACGCGTTTCAGTGTTGTGTAAAATTGAATGCAATTCGAAAACAAAACGTTTTTACTGTTAGTCTGACATTTGAGATATAAAATCTGTTTAAGTGCAGTTATCTTATAAATACTCGTAGGTTAGAGAAAAACAGAGATTTCTCGCTCATCAGATTTATGATCGTAATAATAGCCAGTATTTATTATTTGTTATTGTAACGACAGAGACAATAAAAATACATGATCTGAGAAAAAGTTGAGAAGTTTTTAGTATCACTCTTACTAACTTAAACTTTAAGGTGCGCGTGACGGTCTGATTACAGGCGGATAAAAAGACAGCGAAGCCACAATAATTTGGGTACGAAATCCTAAAAAATAGGATAAAAGACTAATTAAGGTCTAAATTAAAGATATCAATTTGATATTTTCTTATTTAACTTAATGCCTTGTAAGTCGCTGTAACTAGCTTTTTGCCCGCGGCTTCGCCCGCGTCGAGGTCGATTATATCGCGTTTCCAAGAGAACTCTTCAAAAGTCCGGGATAAAAACTATCCTATGTTCTTTCTCAAGGTCAACTCTATCTCTGTTAGAAATTTCATTAAAATCAGTTCAGTGGTTTAGACGTGAAAGCGTAACAGACAGATAGAGTTACTTTCGCATTTTTAATATTAGTAGGGATACAACACCATGACAACCAAAAAACAAGAATTCTAAATGATGTGGATATTTGTTACGATGCGGTGTAACACACAGCCACGTAATCCGTACTGAAGTTTCGATGGATAACGGTAATGCCATTGCTTATTATTTGACGACATTCCCAAAGGAAGGATACCTCTGTATCGTCTTTTTCTTTGATAGCTGTCTTTATTCTTATCTGTGGAGAAAAACCTTCTTGAAATCTATTTATTTTTATTTTAATATGTGTCTTAAGTGTGTGTTGTTGTGGTTCAATGTTAATGTTTTGTATATTTCTTTAAATAATGTTTTTTTATTTATGACTTCATTTTGCGGTAATTCAAGTTTTAAAATTAGTGCTAAGAGAGGTTTTTTTACGATAACTGCAGAGTACCTTTTAGTGCTTAATGTTGGCTTGTTGTATTTTTATTGGTTTTATAGATAATTTTGGAGTTTATGAAACGAGATAGATTTTTGTATTACTAACCAATCAAAAATTTTGGAAAATATTTCATAAGAACAAATTTCAAAACAATACTTAACAAAACTTTTTATTTAATCAAAAACAATTTATAAAATTACAAAGAAAAAAACGTATCAAAACTTTCATACATTTTTAAATAGACTTCTAATCCCTGTAGAAAATACGTCTAAAACTTTAAACAAAAAGGTTGAAAACTTTGCCTAATTTAATTAAAGGTTAGACAAGGCAGTAGTTTGTTCAGTCGACAGATGTCTGTCTCGTGCGGTGTGTCTGACAGCCACCTTTAATTCGGTTCACTAGTTTTAATGGCCTAAGGCAACGCGTAAAAACCGTCAGTGATTACCTTAATGTGTACCGTTAAGGTCGGTAACTATACGAATGTTATTACGTTGCAAATCTTTTTACGTTAAAATAAACACGGATATTAGTAATAGTAAATATAGGATCACTCATGAAGGATATGTTGGAAATATCGGAGTTTACATTCCTTTAGTTAAAACTTTGGCTTTACATTCAACGTAGAACTCTGAAAAAGAAAACAATTTTAATCTCCAAGCCACAACCAGGCGTAGATTGTTTCGTATTGATCAAATATCTTCATAGACAAGAGTATTGAAAACGATAATTTTTTCCGTGTAGTTTATTTATTTAATCCTTGAGTTGCGTGGTTTCACAAACATTCAAGTCACATGCATATAGCACCCACACTCAGCTTGGAGGATCGAACCCGAAACACGCACTTCGGGTTTATCGGTATACCAGTGAGCTATCCATACAGTCATGTCTAACAGGCGTCATTCAAAACATGAGTACAAAATGCAGTAAAACAATTGAAGCTCACTATGTGGTACTAAACTTTTCCTTTGCATAAGTAGTTTGCGTAGATTTAGAAGTTATTCCAAAGTTGGAATACATTAAGAACTTTTTATTAGCGTGTGCAAAACTTGTAGAAGTTATTTACTGTGCCATATCGGTGCTGGCGGTGCCTTTGTTAAAGTTAAAAGCAAAACGCTTTGTTACGTTATGATATCTTTACATACACTGTTTTTAACCTTCGAAGTTATGAAACGATAATGTTAATATGACATATCTGAATTGAAATGGAAAAGTTAGGGAATGTCATTTGTCTATTATCAACGTGGAGGTTTTGTTTGTAAAAGTTTAATGGACGTTTTTTCTTTAACATTAATATAATTATTGTTTTTAATAGAGCCTTTAGCCACGATGTACATGAATGTCCACTGCTGGGCTAAGAAGAAGTATGGTAAATTTTCGTTGTCTGAAGTAAATTTACTGTCAGCTTTTTATATTCTTTATTTTTGTCAAGACTCTGTTTAAAAATCTCTATCTATTTCATAAGTTTTTGCTTATTCATAGGTACTGATAGAACCATATCTAACGAGAAAAAATCAAAAGTAAAATTTTTCAGCTGCCAAATCCTAAAAGAAAATTCAAAACCCTGTTAACCACTGCCAGTCTTACGAACTCTCATTTACTAAACAAAGCCTAAAGGAACAGTTATTATGCATAATCTTAATTTTATTAAACAGGGCTCCCATTACACGACTACCTCGAAATGAGGTGACAACATCTTTCCCAGAACCTCGGCTAATATTATTGAAGGGAAAAAGTTTGATTAAAAAGTGTAACCTCATTTTGAAAGCAGAACGTCTTGTACTAATGCAAAAACAGATGCTCATCTTCGATGTAACTCTGAAATTAATGAAGGAAATATCTAGGGGTAGAAAATTTGAGACATATTTCTGCTGATAGTTTTGTGACTGCTTTGCGCGTTTTGACAGAGAAGATAAAGCAAATTGTTAACTTACAAAGTTAAAGGCAGACCAGAGATGCTACCACAATTTGTTAAAGTCATAATATTATGGTTGGGGAAGCGTAACAGAACTATACGAAGTGTAGTATAACATCTTTCATCCTCACCTGTAATAATACTCTTAAGACGTGGCGGTAGGCCCCAGACTTAAATTAATTAATTTATTACATTGTATTGTATTTGCCCTTCGTCCACCACTGTTACGTGAAGGAATGCGAAAATTCTTCGTTATTATTTTTAAAGCCATATAAATGGAAAATAAAAGAGAATACTCCATAAATGCTTACCTCGATGAAGACGAATACTTTTAAGTAAAAGCTATCACTATACAAGCAATAATCGCTTGATTTAATTCTGTTTTCCTAATAAAGCATAAGATTATATCTAGCATAAGAAACAGGTCAAGTGAGGAGTTAATCTGATGACATCGGGCGAGACTCCAGTGTCACAAAGCCTGCCGACTTTGTGTGTGAAGTATTCAATGAAATTTTATCAAGTGTGAATGGACTATCACTGAAAGGTTTTGAGATATTATGGGTGTTTAATAAAAGAACCGAAGTAAACCTCAAAATTTATTTTCATGTTTTTAGCGGCACGAGATATATATATTATCTGTGAACATTTTGACGGTGTAAAAATTTAACTGTCTATCTATAGCCTGTTTATAGACAGCAAGGCCTTAGTAGTAGGGTTTGCTTTAACACTTTAGGTAGGGAACAATAATCAAATCAGCAAAAAAGTAAATACTTAGGTACGTGCAAACTTTAAAGCACTTTGCATTTCAAGTTCAACTATAAAGCAGTTTATATTTGTCAACGTTTATTGTTAAGAGAAAAGCAAAAATGCGTGTCTAATATTTTTTAATTAATACATATTCATCATTCCAATTCACAGATTTAATATAATTTGACTAAGACTGGACTTGATGGTTTGTATTGTATAGCCCAGGGCCGAACCTTTGGTAAGCGAGCGTTTGGAATTACATACCTGACTGAACGCAGTCAATTACGAGGCTTGCACTCAGAGTTAATCGTTGAACTGTAACCAATACCAAAAAGCAGATATTTTTCGCTAGTTATATAGCAAGGGTGCTTCATATTAACACTTGTTGAAACCTATATCGAAGGTAAACATTACTCTCAGAAACCCTATAGGCGTTTCATTGAATTGTTCTCATCGCGTCACATTACAGTTACAATGCAACGAATCCACTGGTACATAAAAATTGAGAAAATTTCCATCTGGCACTAGCTTATTAGGAACCGCAGGCAAAAAAGGCACCTGACGAAAAATTATTAACATTTGTCAAATATAGTACGGTCACAGTATGGTCAGGTCACTTGACAAGTGTCGTTCCTAACAGATGATAATTCAATTGTTATACAAGTTCTCCCATTGGTTCTCTTCTCGTGTTTCGGCTTGTTTTTTTCCTAAAACTTTTCTTTGTTAGTAATGTTCGTTGGTCTTTAATTGGAGGAGCCACGTTTAATTAAACGTTTTGTATTTTATTGCGAGTTAGCTTGTACCTTTGTGTCTCTTAGAAGACTTACTGTACAAACGTAATTACCTTTTAAGCAAATGTTGGTTACTGGAGTTACTTTAAAACTATGTTTTACAACTAGCCGTTTTTTATAACTAATAAAATTTTCGTCTTCTATTTAGTATGCCATATAAGGAGAGAAACGTTGGTGATAATGCCCGTCTTTGTATTCTGCTCACGGGTTCACTCAACCTAGCACTTTATACGCGTTCCTCATAAAAAAATCAGGCAACTGGTTGCGAGTCCCCAGGATTTTTTTCACCTATATGTTCACCATATTTTTCCTTGCAGTTTCTGTTCCTGTGGCTCCAGCAGCAAACGTGTCTCTTGCGCTGCGTAACATACCATTGGGTTCTAATAAAGCAAGTACCAGTGATAGGAGCTATACAAATAATGTACTTTATTTTCATATCAGGTACTATCATTCGTTTTGTGTTACATGATTGTTTCTTGAACCCCAACCGAAAATAAACATAAATATAAATCGGCACTAACTGGTAAGATAACGCCGAATAATAATGATAAGCCTTTGTTGACGATACCTAACCAAACCAATAAGATTTCGAACCGTACTAAAAGCTTGTTTGACTCCTAATAAATCTACGCGATTCCAAGTGATCTGATAGGAGGCAGTGTAAACACTTCTATCCCCAAAGATTTTGGACCAGTTTGCGCCGGATTGGGCTGGTTTGAGTTGGTTTGCGCCGGTTCACGTCGGTTCGCGCCATTCGTCGCCAGCGAGCGACAAATGGCCGAACATTTTACACCGGCCGACCGGCCGCTGCATATTTTACGACGGGTCAAGAGGCTTTAAGCACTTTTCCGGTAGATAAAACACCAACCAATGTTTCCATTGTAAAAAACTATCGCCGAACTAATGGAATGGATCCGTTGTTTAATCAAAGGGGTTTAAGCTTTTCCAATTAAGTAAGCAATTTACAACGACTGGTTCGGTTTAGTGAGGAGAAAATTAGTTTGAGTCTGTTTGTTTTTTTTTTAATTATATTGGATCCGAGGTTTGTTTGCTTGTTACCGAAGTACCTAGTAAAAGGTTTAAGCGCACTTTTTTATTTATTATTCAGTAAGGACTCGATCCTTATCTACGCAAATGTTTATGAGGTCGAAAAGTTTTCCGTTGTTGCTCTGAAAACCGTGTAATAGCCTGAATTGTCACTTATAATAAAATTCCTGTAGTTCCTTCTATTCAGCACCTAATATTTTCTTCGCAGAACAAAGCAATAAGTACCTCGACATTCCCTCGCGGAATACCTAAAGCAGAAGCATTCACTTAAAGAATTTATATTTTATTCTTTGATCCATTTTTTAATGCCAAGACAGATGTTCTACGTGCTGTAAGGCGACGTTTTACAAACGAAGTCGATTCTCTGAAATAAGTTCCTCTATTCGGGACAATCGTGTTTCGTGATAAACCTCCAGCTTTCGGCAGTCGTTGAGAAAGTGGGCCATTCTTTTGGCTCGGGCCATTGGGCCGTCGGTACACAATGCGATTGCCGAGTGGCTACTTTGATTGCATTGCGGTCGCTATCGAGCCCTGAATTTTTATTGAAATTGTTGTCGAGAGATGCGGGATTTTGTCTGTAAATCCAGTCCGCTTTATTTTGTGAATGCAGAATGGAATGCGGACCATGATTGATTTTATTGTCTTGTTAATGCAAATTTATTAAAAATACACTCACATCGTGCGGCGTGGTGTTAAAATAAGCAAGGAATACAAATCAAAGCAAGGAAACGGTACAAATACTTTTGTGTCATGTCATAAACTTTTATACAAATGACTTATTCCTTATTCCTTAGAATCGAAATCAATGACAAAGCTTATCGTCTACACAGGCCTTTATCGTACCTCCATAATCCCTTGTCGTGCAAACAGGCTCTAATATGAAGCACAGATAGTGTTTATATTGACTCTGAGTAATGGAATTCAGCACAAACATGGCATCATTATGCTATACAAACGTTATTACTTGCAGTGTCAGTCTGTTAGTACGCGTGTGGACCAGATTGTCTTGTTCTGTTTGTTTATTACTGATGTGTCATGTGTGTCTTACTTCAACTATCTTCATAGACAAGAGTGTTGAAAACGATAACTTTTTCCGTGTATTGAAATGAAACTACTTTTACGGATTTTATCGCGGTTTAATTTTAGATTTTAGTTCCCGACGTTTCGAAACCTTTGCAGGTATCATGGTCACGGGCAGACTAAGATTTTTCCGTGTAGTATATTTATTTAATCCTTGAGTTGCGTGGTTTCACAAACATTCAAGTCACATGCATATAGCACCCACACTCAGCTTGGAGGATTGAACCCGAAACACGCACTTCGGGTTTATCGGTATACCAGTGAGCTATCCATACAGTCATGTCTAACAGGCATCATTCAAAACATGAGTACAAAATGCAGTAGAACAATTGAAGCTCACTATATGGTACTAAACTTTTCCTTTGCATAAGTAGTTAGCGTAGATTTAGAAGTTATTCCAAAGTTGGAATACATTAAGAACTTTTTATTAGCGTGTGCAAAACTTGTAGAAGTTATTTACTGTGCCATATCGGTGCTGGCGGTGCCTTTGTTAAAGTTAAAAGCAAAACGCTTTGTTACGTTATGATATCTTTACATACAATGTTTTTAACCTTCGAAATTATGAAACGATAATGTTAATATGACATATCTGAATTGAAATGGAAAAGTTAGGGAATGTCATTTGTCTTTTATCAACGTGGAGGTTTTGTTTGTAAAAGTTTAATGGACGTTTTTTCTTTAACATTAATATAATTATTGTTTTTAATAGAGCCTTTAGCCACGATGTACATGAATGTCCACTGCTGGGCTAAGGCTTTTCTTTTATTCTCTTTTGTCAAGACTCTGTTTGAAAATATCTGGATCTATTTCATAAGATTTTGCCGGTAAAATAGCTAATTCGTAGATACTGATAGAACCATATCTAACGAGAAAAAAAACAAAAGTAAAATTTTTCAGCTGCCAAATCCTAAAAGAAAAATTCAAAACCCTGTTAACCACTGCCAGTCTTACGAACTCTCATTTACTAAACAAAGCCTAAAGGAACAGTTATTATGCATAATCTTAATTCTATTAAACAGGGCTCCCATTACACGACTACCTCGAAATGAGGTGACAACATCTTTCCCAGAACCTCGGCTAATATTATTGAAGGGAATAAGTTTGATTAAAAAGTGTAACCCCATTTTGGAAGCAGAATATCTTGTACTAATGCAAAAACAGGTTCTCATCTTCGATGTTACTCTGAAATTGATAAAGGAAATATCTAGGGGTAGAAAATTTGAGACATATTTCTGCTGATAGTTTTGTGAGTGCTTTGCGCTTTTTGACTGAGAAGATAAAGCAAATTGTTAACTTAAAAAATGACTAGAGATGCTACCACAATTTCCTTAAGTAATAATATGATGGTTGTGGAAGCATGACAGAACTATTCGAGGCATGCGTATGGCATCTTTCATCCTCACCTGTAATAATACTCTTAAGACGTGGCGGTAGGCCCCAGACTTAAATTAATTAATTTATTACATTGTATTGTATTTGCCCTTCGTCCACCACTGTTAAGTGAAGGAATGCGAAAATTCTTCGTTATTATTTTTAAAGCCATATAAATGGAAAATAAAAGAAAATAGTCCATAAATGCTTTCCTCGATGAAGACGAATACTTTTAAGTAAAAGCCGTTCATAGGTATATTTTGAACAACAATCTCTTGATGTCCAAAAAGCTCTATCACTATACAAGCAATAATCGCTTGATTTAATTCTGTTTTCCTAATAAAGCATAAGATTTCATCTAGCGTAAGAAACAGGTCAAGTGAGGAGTTAATCTGATGACATCGGGCGAGACTCCAGTGTCACAAAGCCTGCCGACTTTGTGTGTGAAGTATTCAATGAAATTTTATCAAGTGTGAATGGACTGTCACGGAAAAGTTTTGAGATATTATGGGTGTTTAATAAAAGAACCGAAGTAAACCTCTAAATTTGTTTTTCATGGTTTTAGCGGCACGAGATATATATATTACCTGTGAACATTTTGACGGTGTAAAAATTTAACTGTCTATCTATAGCCTGTTTATAGACAGCAACGCCTTAGTAGTAGGGTTTGCTTTAACGCTTTAGGTAGGGAACAATAATAAAATCAGCAAAAAAGTAAATACTTTAAAGCTTGTACGGAAGTACAAGCTTTAAAGCATTTTGCATTTCAAGTTCAACTATATAGCAGTTTATATTTGTCAACGTTTATTGTTAAGAGAAAAGCAAAAATGCGTGTCTAATATTTTTAATAAAACCTGTTCAGCATTTCAATTCACAGATTTAATATAGTTTGACTAAGACTGGACTTGTTGGTTTGTATTGTATAGCCCAGGGCCGAACCTTTGGTAAGCGAGCGTTTGGAATTACATACCTGACTGAACGCAGTCAATTACAAAGCTTGCACTCAGAGTTAATCGTTGAACTGTAACCAATACCAAAAAGCAGATATTTTTCGCTAATTATATAGCAAGGGTGCTTCATATTAACACTTGTTGATACCTATATCGAAGGTACATTACTCTCAGAAACCCTATAGGCGTTTCATTGAATTGTTCTCATCGCGTCACATTACAGTTACAATGCAACGAATCCACTGGTACAAAAAAAATAAAAAAAAATCATCTGGCACCAGTTTATTAGGAACCGCTGGCAAAAAAGGCACCGGCCGAAAAATTATTAATCATATAATAATTTCAATAATTTACATTTGTCGAATATAGTATGGTCAGATCACGTGACAAGTGTCGTTCCTAACAGATGATAATTCAATTGTTATACAACTTCTCCCATTGGTTCTCTTCTCGTGTTTTGGCTTGCTTTTTTCCTAAAACTTTTCTTTGTTAGTAATGTTCGTAGGTCTTTAATTGGAGGAGCCACGTTTAATTAAACGTTTTGTATTTTATTGCGAGTTAGCTTGTACCTTTGTGTCTCTTAGAAGACTTACTGTACAAACGTAATTACCTTCTAAGCAAATGTAGGTTACTGGAGTTACTTTAAAACTATGTTTTACAACTAGCCGTATTTTTTAACTAATAAAATTTTCGTCTTCTATTTAGTATGCCATATAAGGAGAGAAACGTTGGTGGTAATGCCCGTCTTTGCTTTTCTGCTCACGGGTTCACTCAACCTAGCGCTTTATACGCGTTCTTCATAAAGTAGTGCGCGCGCTAAGCCGTAAGTTCGATCCCAGTGTCGCTCCGTGTTAAAAAATATTTAAAAATAGTTTTGTTGATGTTTTTGAATTTCTTTTATCACAAAAACCAAATGTTTGGTGTTGACTATATTTTAAGAGTATTATCTAGTTTAAATCGCGAATACAAATGAAGATATAAACAGTGGTTAAAAAAAGACCTTAAAAAGTGAAAATAGAGTGGAAACAGTGATAATAATCACAAAGCATAATCTATAAACTTAAACAAAACACTTAATAGCCATATATTATGTGAAATAACAACAATAGTTCGAAAAGTGTTCATTCAAACTACGTGACAAAGTAAACAAAAGACTGCAAAAATTCCTGTTGCATGAATCACTTCAACCGCCAGTGACCAATTTAAATATTGCATATTAACATTGAGGTGCTAAAATTCACCACACATGATACTTGTTTCAATGGCACTAACAGCTGTGAAAGTGGGGAGGGAACCATATATCTCGAGTTCGATCCTAGCGACGAGAAATTCTTTTTGAATGTTATTTGGAATTGTTTCTAAAAAAACTGAACAAAAAGTAACTTTAAAACAAAACTTAAGTAGTTAGATGATGTATAAACTATAATCGAAAATCACATTGTTACATTAAGCAAGATCTACCTGCAATACTTGTTTAATTCTTCAAATATCGTGACTGTGACCTTCTCAAACAAAATGAGCGAAAGAAACAATATAACATTTAGAAGACATCGAATGACTAAAACTAACTCCTGTGGCGATTTGAATTCAAGTTGCTCATTAGATACAACTATGTCTGAAGAATTGTTAGTTAAAAGTCTAGACCTATCGACTCATATATCGTCAAACGTAGTTGAAAATTTAAAACTAGAAATAGATTGCCTTAAAACAAATTTATCGAGTACTCAAAATGAACTTGACAACATTATATTGGAGAATAATGGCTTAAAACAACAACTTCTTAAACTTAGCCAAGAAATTAATTTACTTAAAAATATATGTAAAAGCCCTTTGTCTTCTCTGAGAAAAGCCACACCTTCCAAGCGTAACCTCAGAAGCAAACGCCGGCTCACGGATACTTTTGAAAATAGCTCGCCGAACAACTCGATTTATAGATCGTCTGGTTCAAAAAAGTCGAGCAAAGAAGAGTGCTCGAAGACAAATAATCAAAAGACAGAATCTACTTCTACTTTAATTGAGGATAATAGTAAAAATGATAAAGAAGACAGCAGACAGGAAGTGACTTCAGATGTTTGTAAAAACCACAAAAAGAAAGAGCAACAATGTAAAAGAGCTTTCATCTTTGGGGGACAACAGTGTTCTAAATTATCTGAGCATATGGAGAAATCGAGGTTAAATAACCCATATGAAAGGTACAAATTCATTTCTTTTATAAAACCTCACGCCACAACTGAAGAAATACTTTTGAGCGCGAAACTATTTAATATCACACCCAATGACAGAATTATTATATCAGTTGGTGAACACGACCAAAATCCCCAAAGTATAATGAAAAACTTATATGCATTTGTAAAAACTTATATTATGTGTCCAATCATTGTTATTGAAATTCGAAGAAGCATGCATCTAAATGAATATAAATTAAACAACATGTTAAAATTCATATGTACTCAAAACAATCATACCTACTTCATTGACCATGGTTTTGTTTCTGATAATGTTAGACTAAGTTTGTGTAAAAGTATAAATTCTGGATTGGATCAAATAGATTATAATGTAAGATTTTTAGGATATCATAAGAATAAAAAATATGCACATAAGGGTAATATTGGAATAAAACCAAAGGCCTCGAATTATCTACTAAATAATCACACTCAATCACACACTCATTTGAACGGCTTTACGGATTCTCATAAAAAACTGGCCTTGGCAGACAAATTCACTCAAACTGAACAAATATCTCCAGCTAATACAAAAAATCAAAAACAAACTTTTTTTCGCAACTCCTAACCCAAAGACATTTAGAGTAATGCACCAAAACATTGCCGGTTTGTTAAATAAAAGTAACTTCCTAGAAATTAATCTACTTGAGCTCAAACACAATCATAGAGATCCTGAAATCATTTGCTTAACTGAAACTTTTGTAGAAACAGGTTACGAAAATATGATTCATGTTGAGGGTTATAGCTTAGCAAATACTTATTGCAGAAATAAAAAAAGAGGTGGAGTTTGTATTCTCGTAAAACAGGGTATACATTATGAAAAAATCAAAATTTCTAAGGAACTGGCAGTTGAAAAAAACTTTGAATGTTGCGGCATTGAGCTGACTTACTTGAATATACTCATAATTTGTCTATATAGAACTCCAAATTCAGACCCTAAAATATTTTTTAACAAGTTACATGTATTATTGAGTAAAATGGTACTTAATTCAAAGAAGAAATTTGTGCTAACGGGAGATTTAAATATTAATACATTATTAAAAACAAAGACAACATTAGAATTCCTTGACCTATTAAAAAATTTCAACTTGGCATTACACATAAATGAGCCGACGCGACAAAATTCATGCATTGATCATATGATAAGCAATGTCAATTCGGCTAGTGGTGAACTTTTGCACTGGGCATTATCTGACCACAATACAGCACAAATGATTAACATACCTATACACAGCAGGTGTAATGAAAAACAAAAAAAACACTATGTGTACATTAGGGATTACAGTATTGAAAACGTTCTTAAGTTTAAAGAATCAATGAGTAATATTTCGTTTCGGGAAGTGTATGAAGAACAGAATCTCAATTCCGCTTATAACAATTTCTTCGACATTATGGTCTTATTTTACAACCTATGCTTTCCTAAAGTAAGAGTTCAATATTGTTATAGGAAAAAAAATACAAACTGGATTACTAAAGGTTTGAGGATGAGTTGTAAAACGAAAAGATTTTTACGCTTTAAATACTACAAACATAATTCTTCAACAAATAAAATACACTTTAAAAAATATTCCAGAATTTTACGACGTTGCATTGATTTATCAATTAAGTTTACGAACGACAAAGAAATTAAAAAAGGGAAAAACATTTGTAAGTCATCGTGGAAACTTATTAAGAGAGAAACCGAGGGTTATTCTAGCCAAAATTTTATAACCAACATTATTAACAATGGACAAATCATTAATAACCCGAAAGATATAGCTAGAATTTTCAACGAATATTTGATACGTTCAACTAACTCGAATAATATTAGTATAGGTACTAAAGTAGAAATGAATTGTAATAGTATTTTTCTAAGGCCGTTTGATACTAATGCTATGTATTACATCATAATGTCCTTGAAGAATACAACATCGGTTGGTTATGATGACATTGCTACGAAAATTCTCAAAGCAAGTGCAGTTGAATTAGCTCCAGTTTTAACTCATTTAATTAACCTTTCATTTACCGAAGGCTGCTTCCCAGACTGTCTAAAGTTATCCATAGTAAAACCAATATATAAAAAGGGGGACAAATACTCAGTTGAAAACTATAGACCTATTACTATAATTCCCGTAATATCTAAGATATTTGAAATTTCCATGTCAAAACGTATAATCGAATTTGTTGAAAAGAATAAGATTCTGAAGAGTGAACAGTATGGATTCCAAAAACATAAATCGACTACGATGGCGTGCTTTAACCTTATGTCACGCGTAATTGATAATGTAGACGCGGGAAATACGACGACTGTTATTTTTTTTGATATGAGCAAAGCTTTTGACTTTGTCTCACACCGAATATTGTTAAAAAAAATAGAAGCTTATGGTATTCGTGGAACCGCATTAACTTGGTTGGAATCATATTTGAGTAATCGTAAGCAGTGTGTTGAGATTAGTCACATAAATAAGTCGCAAACGTTGGAAGCCGTTCATTCAGATTACAAAACTAACAATTATGGTGTTCCACAAGGAAGTGTGTTAGGCCCACTTCTTTTTTTACTTTATATTAATGATCTACCAGACATAACTCAATATCCTTGTACTTTATTTGCTGATGACATTTCTTTAATTATGACTACTAATTCTAATGATATTGACAAATTTAACACTGACATTAATACAACAATTGACTCCATAATAACATGGCTGGACGATAACAATTTACATGTAAATTTGACTAAAACGAAATTTATTCAATTCAGCACCTATGGTCGCAAAGACAAAAACTTGAATATCACTTGTCGGCATGTCGAAATAGAGGAAGTAAACGAGATGAGATTCTTGGGAGTAATATTGGACAAGAATATAAATTGGAAAAGTCACGTAAACAATGTATGCAGTAAACTGAATCGTTTTGTCTATGTCCTAGCTAAATTAAGAAAGATATCTGCTCAAAGCACAGTCCTTACCGCCTATCATGGCTATGTAACTTCGGTGCTCAACTACGGGATAATACTTTGGGGAAATTCCACTGACGTGAACAAAGCATTCGTAGCGCAAAAAAAAGTGCATCAGAGCCATATGTGGTGAACCACCCTGGATATCTTGCAAACCCATATTTAAAAAGTTAAAATTGCTTACACTACCTTGTATGTACATATTTGAAATTGCAAAGTTTGTCAAGTTAAATCGCCATATCTTTAAAACGGCGAGTGATATATTTCCAAGAAACACCAGAAATCCAGACAGAATTGTACTGCCGAGAATCCCTAAAACTCAACTGTATAAAAATAATTGTTTGGCAATTAGTGGCTTTATATATAATAAGATACCTAGAGAAATAAAAGAACTTCCATATAAATTATTCATAAAAAATCTAAAAGGATGGTTGATAGAAAAATCTTTTTATTCTGTATCCGAATTCTTGGAAAGGCCATTATAGTACTTTAATTATGAATGTTGTGTAGTAGTATTATCATCAATTCTGTGTAAATAAATTTGACATAATAATGTAATAATATTTAAGTTGAAAGTAATATCTATAATTTTAATGTAAAACTTAGAAAAATGGATGGCAACAATGATGGCAATATTTTAACACTTTTCTTGTAAAGTCAATAATTTATAATGTTTGCATGCCCTATAAAGGCAGAATATTATGTACTGTTCAACCTAAAAATTTAACATCTTATGTATGCACTATATTCTTGCAAATAAAATGAATTTGAATTTGAATTTGAATTTGAGTCCCCAGGATTTTTTTCACCTATATGTTCACCATATTTTCCCTTGCAGTTTCTGTTCCTGTGGCTCCAGCAGCAAACGTGTCTCTTGCGCTGCGTAACATACCATTGGGTTCTAATAAAGCAAGTACCAGTGATAGGAGCTATACAAATAATGTACTTTATTTTCATACTAGCTGTTGCCCGCGACTTTGTCTGCGTGATTTTCAAGATGTGAAAAACTATGTAGTTTAATAATAACGATCACCTCAAAAATGTAATGCAATATCTATACATATAATAAAATTGTAGAAAAGTGAAAACTGTACATTGAATATTTTTTTAAAAGAATAATTGGAGGGTGGTCTACGAACGATTCCGATGCCGAAAATATGATTTTTAGAATTTTTATCTGTTTGTCTGTTTGTCTGTATGTATGTCCGGAAAGATCTCGGAAAGTACTGGATAGATTTGATTCATATTTTCAGAGAATATTGACAAGAGGTCCGGTCAACATACTTTTTACTTATTACCTCGCTTTTCGTTACAGGGGGTGAGCAGGAGCCTTTTATATCTATACACAAATATCAAATTATCTCATAAACTACTGAATATATTTCGTTCAAATTTTGCATGAAGCTTATCGTACACATGATACAACAAATATACAAAAACCATAACGCTACTATGCAGGGGGCATGAGCAGTAAAGTTTTAAATTTTTAGACTCACCCGTAACATCGTGTAATACAATTATGAAGTGTATTTTCACCCCATTGAGTAGTAGGCAGCACGGTCATCAATTTACTCAAAAAACATCACGCTATTTATCTTAAGACTTTTGGCAGGGCAATAATATATTTTTTCGAAAGTAAATCATTTTCACAAAATCAGTCATTTTATTCTCTTTCAAGTCTAATGTAGACCTAGCGCGACTATAATTAAAATAAAAGAAACATAAACTATTAATACTTTTATTATTATTCTTTTGATGCAAATGTTACTTCGTAATCGGTACATTCTTGAAACAAAGGAACTTAAATTATTTTTATTTTTATTGGTGTACTAAAATTACTCAAGTTCAAATGTGGAATGCCGTAATACGATTTTGTGTTTATTTACGATAGGTGTATATACCTATGTCTTTAGCTCGGTAATGTTGGCGATGCTACTTCAAGATAAAAGAATTCGTAGTGACACTCAACCCAAAGTTGCATGTAGTTCACATTGATCTCATCTATAAATATGCAACAATAAATTACTGAACGACACAGTTAATTATAACCTTGGTTCATCTGTGACAACTAGCAACAAAAATATAAACTTTCAAACAAAAAAAAAGCCTTTCAAACAATGAAATAATGTTTTCTTAAATTTGCAACATTACATAGGCCAAAAGTATTTTGGATAAAAAAGCCCAGAAAACTTGCATAAAAACTGCATAATAGGTATGCAATGTGAAAGATCTAAAAGACCAAAGCTATCAATGAATAGACATTATGTATCTATTGATTGAATAATGTCTACTGATACCTGGGATTTTTCAATATTTTAACGATTTGATCGGTCTACATCCACCATTATAGAGACCACACACGTGGTCCTTTTCAAAAAATTCCTTTAACAATTTATTGTAATCTCTACTTATTTAAAATTTTCTTCTTTCGTAGCCTGGTAAAAACAGGGGAAGGAACGAGACTGAATGAGTTTCTGAGATCCCTAAGCCGACGAGGATTAGGAACATATTTTTGGAAATTTCCCCAATAAGGCTGATAATAGCGAGTAGCTATCAGCACTTACATCTGTCATACAATGTCTGGAAAATTCATTTTGGCTGTCGGTATCGACAGCGTAACCTCATAACCAACCTCATGTAGTCTTTATTTAAGTTCCATTTATGCAGTAGGGTTGACGGTATTTTACTTCAATGATCGTCAGGTAGGTTAACGAATAAAATACGTAATTTTTCTTTGTAAATTGGTACAGTAAATAGAACTCATGCACATGAAGTCACTTTTATGTTCATATTTTTGCTTTGTCGTAACATCACAAATTATACATATCCTATACTTTAGACTTTTGTCACTGTCAATTTTGAAAAAAGGGGTGCCTGATATTTTTTTATTATCACGCCATTTATTTATCAGCAATTTAAAGGCAAATCATGATCAAAACACCAGGGGGGCAAGATAACACGTTTACCAACTTTTTTATTCTGGAAATATTCCAAATGTTTGTGAGGATGATCAGTTTTAATATTAAGAGGACAATCAAACATAGAGTGTTTCGAGAAACCGTTTATTTGGGCGCAATTTTGCAAAATCTTATATCTTATGACACTAAGTAAAATCCACAGTTACCGAGCCCGACTCTCACTTCACCAGCTCCGTCCACAAAAATAATTAGACATCTTCCTTATATCGTCAGAAAACATCGTGTGTGAAATAACAACTGTCTGGCTATCACTGTTCCTGAGAAACAGCCAGATGACAGACAGACAAACGGACACCGAGACCTCAGAAATATGGTTCTGGTTTACCTCTTTGGTTACAGTACAATAATAATTTTATGATACCTACCTCATAATCACTGTCATAATCCGTCTAGCAATTTCGGGTGTAGGCCGGCCCAAGAACAGACGTGCTCAAAAATCATAACCCACCCAATTAGAAAATGGAAAACCCTCGAAAGTAAAACATTTTTAGCAGAAGTGCTTAAGTGAGTATAACTCAGTCTTCAGCATTTTTTCCTACTTGCACCCCCCCCCCCATTTTTAAACGGCTCGATTTGTAAAATTAGTCTAAACGAACACTCGCACATAATTCACGTTTAAATTAAAATAGTTCAATTCGTTCGGAAGCTATGATGTCACAGACAGACAGGCAGGCAGATATGTCAAAGTTTATAACTTTTTGGGATTAAATAAGAAAAATTCATTAAAACAGCTCTGAAATATTTAGTATCGTAAACGATGAAATGTGTTTGATTCAAACATTTGATAGTCTTTGGGCCGCTCAAGATTCATTATAATTTAGAAATAAAAAAGTGTTTTATTTTCAATATTGCATTACATTTTTGAGGTGATCGTTATTATTAAACTACATAGTTTTTCACATCTTGAAAATCACGCAGACAAAGTCGCGGGCAACAGCTAGTTGAAAATAAAACACTTTTTTATTTCTAAATTATAATGAATCTTGAGCGGCCCAAAGACTATCAAATGTTTGAATCAAACACATTTCATCGTTTACGATACTAAATATTTCAGAGCTGTTTTAATGAATTTTTCTTATTTAATCCCAAAAAGTTATAAACTTTGACATATCTGCCTGCCTGTCTGTCTGTGACATCATAGCTTCCGAACGAATTGAACTATTTTAATTTAAACGTGAATTATGTGCGAGTGTTCGTTTAGACTAATTTTACAAATCGAGCCGTTTAAAAATGGGGGGGGGGGGGTGCAAGTAGGAAAAAATGCTGAAGACTGAGTTATACTCACTTAAGCACTTCTGCTAAAAATGTTTTACTTTCGAGGGTTTTCCATTTTCTAATTGGGTGGGTTATGATTTTTGAGCACGTCTGTTCTTGGGCCGGCCTACACCCGAAATTGCTAGACGGATTATGACAGTGATTATGAGGTAGGTATCATAAAATTATTATTGTACTGTAACCAAAGAGGTAAACCAGAACCATATTTCTGAGGTCTCGGTGTCCGTTTGTCTGTCTGTCATCTGGCTGTTTCTCAGGAACAGTGATAGCCAGACAGTTGTTATTTCACACACGATGTTTTCTGACGATATAAGGAAGATGTCTAATTATTTTTGTGGACGGAGCTGGTGAAGTGAGAGTCGGGCTCGGTAACTGTGGATTTTACTTAGTGTCATAAGATATAAGATTTTGCAAAATTGCGCCCAAATAAACGGTTTCTCGAAACACTCTATGTTTGATTGTCCTCTTAATATTAAAACTGATCATCCTCACAAACATTTGGAATATTTCCAGAATAAAAAAGTTGGTAAACGTGTTATCTTGCCCCCCTGGTGTTTTGATCATGATTTGCCTTTAAATTGCTGATAAATAAATGGCGTGATAATAAAAAAATATCAGGCACCCCTTTTTTCAAAATTGACAGTGACAAAAGTCTAAAGTATAGGATATGTATAATTTGTGATGTTACGACAAAGCAAAAATATGAACATAAAAGTGACTTCATGTGCATGAGTTCTATTTACTGTACCAATTTACAAAGAAAAATTACGTATTTTATTCGTTAACCTACCTGACGATCATTGAAGTAAAATACCGTCAACCCTACTGCATAAATGGAACTTAAATAAAGACTACATGAGGTTGGTTATGAGGTTACGCTGTCGATACCGACAGCCAAAATGAATTTTCCAGACATTGTATGACAGATGTAAGTGCTGATAGCTACTCGCTATTATCAGCCTTATTGGGGAAATTTCCAAAAATATGTTCCTAATCCTCGTCGGCTTAGGGATCTCAGAAACTCATTCAGTCTCGTTCCTTCCCCTGTTTTTACCAGGCTACGAAAGAAGAAAATTTTAAATAAGTAGAGATTACAATAAATTGTTAAAGGAATTTTTTGAAAAGGACCACGTGTGTGGTCTCTATAATGGTGGATGTAGACCGATCAAATCGTTAAAATATTGAAAAATCCCAGGTATCAGTAGACATTATTCAATCAATAGATACATAATGTCTATTCATTGATAGCTTTGGTCTTTTAGATCTTTCACATTGCATACCTATTATGCAGTTTTTATGCAAGTTTTCTGGGCTTTTTTATCCAAAATACTTTTGGCCTATGTAATGTTGCAAATTTAAGAAAACATTATTTCATTGTTTGAAAGGCTTTTTTTTTGTTTGAAAGTTTATATTTTTGTTGCTAGTTGTCACAGATGAACCAAGGTTATAATTAACTGTGTCGTTCAGTAATTTATTGTTGCATATTTATAGATGAGATCAATGTGAACTACATGCAACTTTGGGTTGAGTGTCACTACGAATTCTTTTATCTTGAAGTAGCATCGCCAACATTACCGAGCTAAAGACATAGGTATATACACCTATCGTAAATAAACACAAAATCGTATTACGGCATTCCACATTTGAACTTGAGTAATTTTAGTACACCAATAAAAATAAAAATAATTTAAGTTCCTTTGTTTCAAGAATGTACCGATTACGAAGTAACATTTGCATCAAAAGAATAATAATAAAAGTATTAATAGTTTATGTTTCTTTTATTTTAATTATAGTCGCGCTAGGTCTACATTAGACTTGAAAGAGAATAAAATGACTGATTTTGTGAAAATGATTTACTTTCGAAAAAATATATTATTGCCCTGCCAAAAGTCTTAAGATAAATAGCGTGATGTTTTTTGAGTAAATTGATGACCGTGCTGCCTACTACTCAATGGGGTGAAAATACACTTCATAATTGTATTACACGATGTTACGGGTGAGTCTAAAAATTTAAAACTTTACTGCTCATGCCCCCTGCATAGTAGCGTTATGGTTTTTGTATATTTGTTGTATCATGTGTACGATAAGCTTCATGCAAAATTTGAACGAAATATATTCAGTAGTTTATGAGATAATTTGATATTTGTGTATAGATATAAAAGGCTCCTGCTCACCCCCTGTAACGAAAAGCGAGGTAATAAGTAAAAAGTATGTTGACCGGACCTCTTGTCAATATTCTCTGAAAATATGAATCAAATCTATCCAGTACTTTCCGAGATCTTTCCGGACATACATACAGACAAACAGACAAACAGACAAACAGATAAAAATTCTAAAAATCATATTTTCGGCATCGGAATCGTTCGTAGGCCACCCTCCAATTATTCTTTTAAAAAAATATTCAATGTACAGTTTTCACTTTTCTACAATTTTATTATATGTATAGATATAGATAGAAGATCAGGTACTATCATTCGTTTTGTGTTACATGATTGTTTCTTGAACCCCAACCGAAAATAAACTTAAATATAAATCGGCACTAACTGGTAAGATAACGCCGAATAATAATGATAAGCCTTTGTTGACGATACCTAGCAAACCAATAAGATTTCGAACCGTACTAAAAGCTTGTTTGACTCCTAATAAATCTACGCGATTCCAAGTGATCTGATAGGAGGCAGTGTAAACACTTCTATCCCCAAAGATTTTGGACCAGTTTGCGCCGGATTGGGCTGGTTTGAGTTGGTTTGCGCCGGTTCACGTCGGTTCGCGCCATTCGCCGCCAGCGAGCGACAAATGGCCGAACATTTTACACCGGCCGACCGGCCGCTGCATATTTTACGACGGGTCAAGAGGCTTTAAGCACTTTTCCGGTAGATAAAACACCAACCAACGTTTCCATTGTAAAAAACTATCGCCGAACTAATGGAATGGATCCGTTGTTTAATCAAAGGGGTTTAAGCTTTTCCAATTAAGTAAGCAATTTACAACGACTGGTCCGGTTTAGTGAGGAGAAAATTAGTCTGAGTCTGTTTGTTTTTTTTTTAATTATATTGGATCCGAGGTTTGTTTGCTTGTTACCGAAGTACCTAGTAAAAGGTTTAAGCGCACCTTTTTATTTATTATTCAGTAGGGACTCGATCCTTATCTACGCAAATGTTTATGAGGGCGAAAAGTTTTACGTTGTTGCTCTGAAAACCGTGTAATAGCCTGAATTGTCACTTATAATAAAATTCCTGTAGTTCCTTCTATTCAGCACCTAATATTTCCTTCGCAGAACAAAGAAATAAGTATCTCGACATTCCCTCGCGGAATACCTAAAGCAGAAGCATTAACTTAAAGAATTTATATTTTATTCTTTGATCCATTTTTTAATGCCAAAACAGATGTTCTACGTGCTGTAAGGCGACGTTTTACAAACGAAGTCGATTCTCTGAAATAAGTTCCTCTATTCGGGACAATCGTGTTTCGTGATAAACCTCCGGCTTTCGGCAGTCGTTGAGAAAGTGGGCCATTCTTTTGGCTCGGGCCATTGGGCCGTCGGTACACAATGCGATTGCCGAGTGGCTACTTTGATTGCATTGCGGTCGCTATCGAGCCCTGAATTTTTATTGAAATTGTTGTCGAGAGATGCGGGATTTTGTCTGTAAATCCAATCCGCTTTATTTTGTGAATGCAGACTGGAATGCGGACCATGATTGATTTTATTGTCTTGTTAATGCAAATGGATTAAAAATACACTCACATCGTGCGGAGATAAAATAAGTAAGAAAAGCATCATTTTAATTAAATTAAAAGTAACGAATACGTCCTGGTATAAATATTTTTGTATCATCTCATAATTTTGTCCCTTTTATGCAAGTCCCTTAACGTCTACTTCCTTATTCCCTAGAATCAAAATCAATGACAAAGCTTATCGTCTACACAGGCCTTTATCGTACCTCCATAATCCCTTGTCGTGCAAACAGGCTCTAATATGAAGCACAGATAGTGTTTATATTGACTCTGAGTAATGGAATTCAGCACAAACATGGCATCATTATGCTATACAAACGTTATTACTTGCAGTGTCAGTCTGTTAGTACGCGTGTGGACCAGATTGTCTTGTTCTGTTTGTTTATTAGTGTTGTGTCATGTGTGTCTTACTTCAATTATTATTCGAATACTGTAACATCGTGTTTTTAGCTATATTTGTGCGATGCTGGCACTGTAAGTTGTGAAATGGCTGATTGACGTATACGAGCGATTTGAGTTGAGATTCAATGTTGTGCGCTTCTTTTATGTAATCACAAATCTATACATATAATAAAATTGTAGAAAAGTGAAAACTGTACATTGAATATTTTTTTAAAAGAATAATTGGAGGGTGGTCTACGAACGATTCCGATGCCGAAAATATGATTTTTAGAATTTTTATCTGTTTGTCTGTTTGTCTGTATGTATGTCCGGAAAGATCTCGGAAAGTACTGGATAGATTTGATTCATATTTTCAGAGAATATTGACAAGAGGTCCGGTCAACATACTTTTTACTTATTACCTCGCTTTTCGTTACAGGGGGTGAGCAGGAGCCTTTTATATCTATACACAAATATCAAATTATCTCATAAACTACTGAATATATTTCGTTCAAATTTTGCATGAAGCTTATCGTACACATGATACAACAAATATACAAAAACCATAACGCTACTATGCAGGGGGCATGAGCAGTAAAGTTTTAAATTTTTAGACTCACCCGTAACATCGTGTAATACAATTATGAAGTGTATTTTCACCCCATTGAGTAGTAGGCAGCACGGTCATCAATTTACTCAAAAAACATCACGCTATTTATCTTAAGACTTTTGGCAGGGCAATAATATATTTTTTCGAAAGTAAATCATTTTCACAAAATCAGTCATTTTATTCTCTTTCAAGTCTAATGTAGACCTAGCGCGACTATAATTAAAATAAAAGAAACATAAACTATTAATACTTTTATTATTATTCTTTTGATGCAAATGTTACTTCGTAATCGGTACATTCTTGAAACAAAGGAACTTAAATTATTTTTATTTTTATTGGTGTACTAAAATTACTCAAGTTCAAATGTGGAATGCCGTAATACGATTTTGTGTTTATTTACGATAGGTGTATATACCTATGTCTTTAGCTCGGTAATGTTGGCGATGCTACTTCAAGATAAAAGAATTCGTAGTGACACTCAACCCAAAGTTGCATGTAGTTCACATTGATCTCATCTATAAATATGCAACAATAAATTACTGAACGACACAGTTAATTATAACCTTGGTTCATCTGTGACAACTAGCAACAAAAATATAAACTTTCAAACAAAAAAAAAGCCTTTCAAACAATGAAATAATGTTTTCTTAAATTTGCAACATTACATAGGCCAAAAGTATTTTGGATAAAAAAGCCCAGAAAACTTGCATAAAAACTGCATAATAGGTATGCAATGTGAAAGATCTAAAAGACCAAAGCTATCAATGAATAGACATTATGTATCTATTGATTGAATAATGTCTACTGATACCTGGGATTTTTCAATATTTTAACGATTTGATCGGTCTACATCCACCATTATAGAGACCACACACGTGGTCCTTTTCAAAAAATTCCTTTAACAATTTATTGTAATCTCTACTTATTTAAAATTTTCTTCTTTCGTAGCCTGGTAAAAACAGGGGAAGGAACGAGACTGAATGAGTTTCTGAGATCCCTAAGCCGACGAGGATTAGGAACATATTTTTGGAAATTTCCCCAATAAGGCTGATAATAGCGAGTAGCTATCAGCACTTACATCTGTCATACAATGTCTGGAAAATTCATTTTGGCTGTCGGTATCGACAGCGTAACCTCATAACCAACCTCATGTAGTCTTTATTTAAGTTCCATTTATGCAGTAGGGTTGACGGTATTTTACTTCAATGATCGTCAGGTAGGTTAACGAATAAAATACGTAATTTTTCTTTGTAAATTGGTACAGTAAATAGAACTCATGCACATGAAGTCACTTTTATGTTCATATTTTTGCTTTGTCGTAACATCACAAATTATACATATCCTATACTTTAGACTTTTGTCACTGTCAATTTTGAAAAAAGGGGTGCCTGATATTTTTTTATTATCACGCCATTTATTTATCAGCAATTTAAAGGCAAATCATGATCAAAACACCAGGGGGGCAAGATAACACGTTTACCAACTTTTTTATTCTGGAAATATTCCAAATGTTTGTGAGGATGATCAGTTTTAATATTAAGAGGACAATCAAACATAGAGTGTTTCGAGAAACCGTTTATTTGGGCGCAATTTTGCAAAATCTTATATCTTATGACACTAAGTAAAATCCACAGTTACCGAGCCCGACTCTCACTTCACCAGCTCCGTCCACAAAAATAATTAGACATCTTCCTTATATCGTCAGAAAACATCGTGTGTGAAAATAACAACTGTCTGGCTATCACTGTTCCTGAGAAACAGCCAGATGACAGACAGACAAACGGACACCGAGACCTCAGAAATATGGTTCTGGTTTACCTCTTTGGTTACAGTACAATAATAATTTTATGATACCTACCTCATAATCACTGTCATAATCCGTCTAGCAATTTCGGGTGTAGGCCGGCCCAAGAACAGACGTGCTCAAAAATCATAACCCACCCAATTAGAAAATGGAAAACCCTCGAAAGTAAAACATTTTTAGCAGAAGTGCTTAAGTGAGTATAACTCAGTCTTCAGCATTTTTTCCTACTTGCACCCCCCCCCCATTTTTAAACGGCTCGATTTGTAAAATTAGTCTAAACGAACACTCGCACATAATTCACGTTTAAATTAAAATAGTTCAATTCGTTCGGAAGCTATGATGTCACAGACAGACAGGCAGGCAGATATGTCAAAGTTTATAACTTTTTGGGATTAAATAAGAAAAATTCATTAAAACAGCTCTGAAATATTTAGTATCGTAAACGATGAAATGTGTTTGATTCAAACATTTGATAGTCTTTGGGCCGCTCAAGATTCATTATAATTTAGAAATAAAAAAGTGTTTTATTTTCAATATTGCATTACATTTTTGAGGTGATCGTTATTATTAAACTACATAGTTTTTCACATCTTGAAAATCACGCAGACAAAGTCGCGGGCAACAGCTAGTGATTTAAATAAAATTTGTCAAAGATACAGCTTTACAGCAGCTATAGCTAGCTAGACAATTGAGATTTTTGCCAATGGGTCCCCATTTTTTTTAAACTCTTTAACGTTTCTTGATAATCAAAGTCCTCATAAGCGAAATCTTGGTCTTTCCTCAACAATTTATTAAGGTCTTATAAACAACTTGAATTACTGTTCACTTAAGTCATTACGTTGGGAGGATCGTTACGAAAACAATATTAATCACTCGTGTTTGTCCAATTGAGTGTAAGGAGTAATAATCTAGTTAGAGTTTGACACTCTGATAATATCTTAAGGGAGTAGTCTCCTATAAACGCTGTAGGCCGCCTACAGCACCACGGAAAACGGTGGATCACAGTATATATAAGGTTCTGCGAGAAAAGTGATGTTTGTAAATGAATGATTCTTTCAGTAAAAGAAAAATAAAATTCAAATTCAAGTGACGCTACTTAAATAATTGTAAAATTGACACTCTATACGAATATGTACTTGTATGGTATGTATGGACTTTTTGGGGTTCGTCACAATTCCCTATCACCTAAGCTTTGCGGTATAATGGTTCATCGATCAATCGCTCATCTAAAAAAACCTGCTTCAGCAAGTACTGGTAACGAAATTAATTAGATGGATAACCTTTTTCTCCAAATTTACTTTCATTTACCTTATTTTTTGATACGCCGAAGCATACAGCTAAACGCTCTACACAGCCTGCGGCTGTCATAGGAACCAACTCCTTAAATAGTTTATCACTCTAAGTTATTAGTGTAGTTTGTAATCAGAATTTATTAGGGACCGGGCTTCCAATGTTACTGAAACAGAGGTGTCCTTTCAATGAAAGTTTATTCAAATAGTTATAAAGTAACCAGTGACGCATCTTCTGAATTGTGACAACCCGTTAGTGGTTTAAACTGTGTTTATAAGGCCTATTAGTCTAATTAAAGGTTTTTTTTTTTAAGATATTTAAGCTTTCGTTAAGTAATAACTTGGGTTCGTTAGTTAATTGATGTCTATTTCTTGAAGCAGTGGTATAAATAGGTAATCTCATAACAATGTAAAATGCGAAAAAAATATTATTTACAAACGTAGGTATACAAGTGCAGAATGTTATGTGGATGCAGAAAACTTGTTTTCCTTTTCGTAAGAATGATGTACAACTTGATGCCAAAACCAGCACAACTCCAAAAAGTTCTTAGCTGTGAGGGTTTTTGAAAAATCGTTTAGATAAAAAAAAATATGAGAAAGGTAATAACGGAATTATGAATTCATACTACTTCTGATAATACTGCTTCTAATTCTGATTAAAATGAAATATTAAAATGAACTACTATCAGATAGATTAAAACCTGAGTCCCATAAGCCTCCTCACTAAAAGAATACTCAAGATTTTGGTAGACAGCATAAGATTCATTACCGTGATAACAAATTGAATCTAAAGTCCAATAAAATTTAATTAGAAAAACCCGCAGTTGTTTGCTAAGTCCAACCTTAAACCCAGGTATTTATTGCGGTTTATGTCCCTCAAAGGATTAAGACTATTAGTCGACCTAGGATTTAAACCCTCGTTTAATGCGATGGTTTAGAAAGGTCGGTTCTAATATCAATTAACTGTCTTCTTTTCCAATTAAGAAAAAGAACAGCAATGAAATACATTTGGGTGAATAAATAAATAAAAAAAATATAATCAATAACACTAATAAATAGTAATAATTTACAACGGGTTACTGGACCGGAGTATTTATCATGAGAGACTAAAAAAAAGTAATAATTTATCTAAAATACAAGATCACTGTATTAATGCTTCTACGTGACAGTGTATTAATTAAAATACACCAATTGTCAGTCAAGAAGCTACCTCGGTATTTACCTATAACATTACTACATTAGGATATATGTATGCATAGCTTTACACCTACCTACAGATAGCTACCTACCTTAAAACGTCTTTTACGATGTCGTATTTCCAACACGTTTGTCTCGCGGCTACCTCGAAACTACTCTTGGAGAATAAAACAGACATCGGTTGTAAATTCAGTCTCGCGGGTTGTCGATATTTTAAAAGTTTCTTCACAGCTGCTCTTGATCTGCCCTAGAACATAAAATGTATTTTTGTTACGTGATGTTTTTAGTAAATTTATTTATGGTCTGAATGAGCTTTGCCATTTTAAAATAAAGAATATTATTTATAACACGTGCTTGCAATGAAAGTGAATTTTCTATATTTCATTTTGCATAAGTACTTATAAATTCATTCATTCTACTTGCAGTAATAATATAATTGTAAATAAATTCAAAAGTATTTTTAAAGTTTTGTGTATATGTGTTATGAGTATTGATTCACGCATGTGTACCTATCTTCAGCTCATCATTAGACCTTACTGAATAGAAAAATGCATACTATCATAAATTCGACACAAAACAAATGAAATTGTAAAACACATTATCCAAAACAACTAACATTTCGTCATCTAAAAATAGTCCATCCATGTAACTTTCCAAATGACACAAAAGCTCGCGCTCCGAGCTTTCTTCACACTTGCGTCATCGCGCCCCAGGTGACGTCATGAAACGCAGTCAGGTGACACACCGTCATCTTTGTAATGGGCTGTGCACTTATTGTGTTTTGAAGGCCAAGGTTCACGTTTAATACTGCTAATGGACAACCCTGCTGAAGGGCTAACACGAGTTCTCACTTGATTCTCACTCGATTTTATCTTATGGCGTGTATATATAATTTCGGAATTTGTTTTACTAGTATTCTTATTTTTCCATTGCTTCGTTTATTACATTAAATAGCAGCATTAAGTAAAATCCGTTAATGTGATGAAACACGCTTTATACCTGCGTAAATTTGGTTGAAACATTATTTAATCTTATCTTTTTTTTCGATTCTATGCTATTAATTTTAGTTTAAGAAAAAATACCTTTAAAATAATTCGAATACGTTACTTAAAACCATATCACATAATATTACTTTGAAACAATAAGTATGTTAAGCAGTGATAATGTTCTTGCCTGTAATGTCAACGTGTGTAAATCAACGTTAAAGAAAATTTACGTCTCTAAATAATTCAATCAGAACGACGGCTTTTAAGTCACAAATCCTCTTAAATTACTTTGCGACGCGATAAAGTACGAAAATACGTTTATTTATGCACCAGTAAACCAATTCTGATTTAGTTCGGTGCTAAAACACTCGCAAAAACAATAAAGGCATCGACTTGAACGATTTAGTGCTTATGTAGATACTAATAGAATAAAAATAATCAACATTCAATATTAAGGAAGATGTAACTTAGAGCTAAATGCTTTACTGTTCAAAGGTTTCTGCAAAATGATATTATTTTGTTATATATAATTATGAATAACCCGACAAGTGCAAGCCTGACTCGCGACTCAGAAGGTTCCATATAAATAAGATAAAGCAAAGTAAATACAACGAACACAACAACTTTTGAGACCGTTACACCTGCTGCTTAACATCGATTATAATTTATCGTTATAGCTGCAACAGAATACACGAACAGTGAAAATACAACTGTCTATTTGTCAAGGTTCATAAGATTCAACCTGGTGACTTACGGATGGACATTTGGATAGCAGAGCCTCGATAATAGGGTTCTGTTTTTACTTTCTGGCTTGCACTCTTGCAATCTTCGTATTGTTTCAATTATAGTTAATTATTTTCATATTATTTTTCACTAACTTAACGTCACGAACCAATTGTAGGGGTTAAAAGCACAGATCGCGTGTGCTCCCCAAGGTCATGGTATTCAATGTGTTATCGTTATCGCAGCCCCATCGAATCAAACCTTATTTGTATTACCTAATCGGCAAACTGTTAATAGCTTCTAATAAATTACACCCCTTTTATACCATAGAATACCGTTTCACTTTCCTAAATAACACCTTAATGTTCTTGTATTGTTTTTAGTTTTCAAGTGTTCTTTTGTTTTTTCTCGAGGCAACTCTGTATTCCGTTTGTATTTCTGTTGCTCAACATCTAAGTTTTTACCTGCAATGACATTACTCTTTAGAAATGCAAAACACTTATCACAATGACTACGATGCAAAGATGTAATTAAAATTTTAGATCTCGTTGGTTTTTTTTTAAACAGAACCAATAAAATAATGCAACAGTTTCATCACGTGTATTTATCGAGATTGTCCGAATAGCTTCTAGAGTCGCCTCAGGTTTGACTCGTGTGATTGCACCGTAATGACCCGTTGCATTATTTGATAACGAATCATTCTCACTATAGTTACGGTAAAATTAATAAAAAAAGCAAACCTGTATACTTTTCCAAAAAAGTTGGTTTTAAGCTCATCTATGTCACCTTTACACGGTACTACCGAAGTAACAAGGATTATATTGTTCTGAACAGATTGCGCGACCTTATTACCTGGTATTACTTAAGCCATTAAACTTGAACCTTGCCTTGCCTTACCGTACAACCTTGTTGGCCGTGGCATTCATGGTACCTACCATCACATCTTAATGTAATATTGTTGCAGTCGGCGTATAGTGTCGTCTCTCTCCCACAAGAACAATAATATATTTAACATAATGCGGTGGGTTATAAGTATGACGTGTCACTCTGTCTGTTTGTGTCATAGCTTTTTATTGAGCGCTTTCAATTTAGTTATTTTGTATTAAAAGTGACTAATGCGAGTATTCTTAGATTTGTTTGGTAAACATAGGTTGAGTTATTGAAAAGTTGTGGAAGGCGAGGGGGGAGTAAAAGTTCCTTAAGTGATCTTCAACCCGAGTCGGAGTAAGGTAAGGCAACATTGCCATTATCGGGTGACGTTCTAACTGTTTCGAAGTTGTGAAATCGATACAGAAACTGAACCAGGAAGTTATTGAAATTTTAATAGCGGCTGCCAGTTTGATCCCTGTATGGTTTTTGTTTAAATATGCATGTTTACCCAGGTAAAGGGTTAGCAGTATTTCTTACTCGTAATTGCTACGGAACGATATTTTTTTCTTTTTTGCAGTTTTGCTTATGTTTGTTAATGTAGTTTGAAGTGATTGCGGACAGTAAGAACAGAAATGATTAGAATGGAAGAATGGTAACCGTTTTGAAGTGGTAACATAATATATATTTAAAGAGAATGCATAAAATGAAGACTATAATAAGTACCACATCAAAACAGGTATATTGTACGATTTTCAAATTTAAAAACAATCTGCAAAAAAATTATTTCAGCTCTACAGACTAACAATAAAATTCCCCTATAAAATTTTACGAATACAACTTTCAGAACCTGGAACTTTAATATTGCGGCTGTCCACCAGATGGCAGTTCGGTGCAATAACTGGCATCACAGTACGGTTACAATAAAAGCTGTAATCACGGAAATAATATACCAAGGAGGTGCCAAGTGCTGTGCTTGTGGCTTCGTAATAAACACAACGAATACAAGTGGTAACTGCTATTTACAAGTGTATAGAGCTGAATTGTTGTTTAGCTGGTACTAAAAAAGATTCCACTGAAGATTTCTTGGCATTGTCTGCTGGCATAGAAATGTTTGATGAACAGTTGGCATCAGTAGATCCATCGGATTGTTTATGAAAGGTAAAATAAGATCGAGATTTGTAGCTGAACTTGGAAAAAATCCTTTGTCTAGCAGTGTACACTAATTGGCTAAAACAATTGATCTTGACTAGTCGTCATGATATAATCACTCAGCAATTAGCGTGATATGGTCTTGGCCTCAAAAGCACAACGATAAAGAGACGAAACATTAAACCTAGAGACAGACGTTTCTCTAGTAAAACTTAACGCTACAGCGTATCAGCCAATCCTTGAATATTCTATTTTCCTCCGGACATACGTAGACCGTTTGTGAGTACATTAGGTACTTGACCTCTCTGAAGGGCATCACCAATAAGTTTATCCCAAGTAGAATGGTAGGCATCCCTCCAGTCCTTTTCACTTAGATACACATTAAGAATTCCTTTGTTAAGTCCCTTTCATTTATTCTTTAATGGAATATCTGAAAACTATATTAATTGGTTTTCGATTTCTAGATGTACCTTTATTTTCGGTTTGTAACAGTTCTGCCAAAATTGGCATTCCAAAATCTTGTTACCTATAGTACAATAGCTTAATAAATTGTTTTCTGGCAATAGGTATGGTGGTGGCAAGGTATAATTGGATATAAAAGGTAATACAATTAGTTCAACAGATAAATATGAAAAAATGAAAATAGACATGTATCTTTGCCTATATAACAACGATAAATCTTCTTATTATATACCTTCGCAAAAACTTACACAAGAGTGACGTCAGGCGTAAGTTCCATTTGCAGTAATCAATGTATGTTGCGACACAAATTAAAAAAATACGTATTACATTTCCATATCACTAAATGATAAAGAACTTGAAAGCTTTTGCATTAAAAAAAAACATCCATATTACGGTTATAATTGTACGAAAGTAGTTCTCAAATCCACACTTAACGAAGTCCTATTAGTAGCAGAATTGTCAACTCTCCCAGGTGGCATTTCTCAGAAAATATTAGCTGTCGAGCCAACCCACTCTGCTCTATATTTTAGTTTACTCGTACTTCGGAGACTGCATAACCGAGCTTGCATTTATTTATGAAATACTATTTAGTATTGAGTTTAATTAACACCGTTTATCAACAATCCTAAGTAAATTAGGGACAATTAACAGAAACATTTAACATTAAGAAGTTACGTAGTTATAACGAGTTGTTTATTGATAAATTCATTATGAAATGATTTGGTTTGAGATCTTTTCTAAGGTATTGTAGATGTGAATCTACTAAAATACCTAAACTATGATAAATATTACAACTAAGTAAAGGTAATTGCAATCTGTCAGTCATAAATCTTCCTGACCCAATTACTAATTAGGATTCTAAGAGAAATTTATCTAATAATTTAATTCACACTCATTATTTGATAAAATGGATTTTTGTTGGTACTGTTTAGTGAAACTCATAACAAGTTATACCCAGGTATGTGTAGTTAAAATATATTTAAGTACCAGTAGTAGACGATAGATCGATTCAAAAGGCTCTTTGCGACATCTTAGATGACACGACTTTATGTTTGAAAGTTAGTTCGAGCACCAATATATAGATACTTTGAACTGCGAGGAAGTACCTCCAGATCGTTCCACTTGCAATACAGCTCAACAATGCAATTTTCAATATCTTGAAATGTATTCGCCGAATATCGAAAGAAGCTCCAATTCCCAGACAATTTTGAAACGGTTACCAGTCCAAAGTCTATAAGATTCTGACACTTTTTCTCACTATCACCAAAGGGTCAATTTACATAAAAGCTTATCTATGAAAACCCTTGTGAATTGCACAAAGTAAGTAAATTCGAGAGAACCTTTGAACAAACTATTGGCCCTTTCCAAAATCAAAGAAGTGTTGACGTCACAAAGCCGAGGTGAATTTTCTATTAGCGAAGGTTGTGACCATAAAACGGATCATATCGGATCCAATTTGACGCACAAACATTTGACAAACGTGACTATGGTTCTTGTCGTGTTTAGTGCTCCGAAAATTGGACAATTTCGTCGAAGGATTTCGACAGAGTTATTATGATTAGTTTAGGCATTTTACGGAATCTTAAGTGAGAAAACCAAGTTCATTTCCACGAAAATAGACAAAAATACGTCACTTATCCTGAATTTTATCTTGTTCCTTATCATTGCACCGGCTATATTAACACAGTATTAACCTACTACCACAACCCAATACCGAGACAGTTAGTTTCATATTTTTTTGCTATCACATTTGTGATGCACAGTAACAGTTTCAATCCCTTGTATAAAAACGAGAAACCTTGGTAAAACTATGAAGAATACAATACCAGTAAGAGAACATTTAATTTTAAACCATATTAAATGTCCCGTCACGAGAGACAGATGTCGCCACCAGCAAGTCGGACTTGACCCAGCTCGACAATGGATGTTAAATGCAGCGCGAACATTCATCACAAATCACAACTGACGTTTGATTTAGTGAAAGCTTTTGGCCTTGCTTTAATATTAAACTGATTTAAATGGCTTTAGGAATTGAGGTTGTATTCACGTGCCCTATATTGTATAATGTTAGTTTGAGTTGCCAGTCCTTGAGAACACTATTGTTTCCGGAGCACCTTAGGCGTTCTATATCGGAAGACAATTATGCCTATCGGTTAGCTCAATAGTGCATCTTCTATCTTGCCCATATTATACTACAACATGGGCCATCACCCTTGAGGTAAGAGGAGGAGCCAAAATGGAATTTAAATGACGACTTTTAACCTAGGAAGTAATTAAAAATAAATTAAATAAATGGAAGAAGCTTAAGTGGGCTAGGAAAACAAAAAAATAGATTCCCTAATAACTATTGTGTTACCGTACAATTTGTTAGAAACACTGACATTTACTGCAACTGGACCATAGTTACATTATTTCTATTACAAAATTGGCGTGATTTTGTACATACGATATCGACTTTCAAGGCTTGCCGTGTACTCTGAAGGTTAACCAATTTGTATCGGGTTTTTATCAACCCGTAAACTTCCAAAGCCGAACACAAACTTCCGAATTCATGAAGCCAAGCGAAAATATATTTTTCTCCTCCATCGCAGTAAATTCTTTACCAACGATTTGTAGGTGTAGGAAGGTTTAGTTTTGTTAACAATATAAGTAATTGGAAAGATACGTGCTGATTGCAAATAAACCGATAAATATTTCTGAAGTGATGGTCTAGTCAAATATGACGGGTATAAGTGACGATAAATTGAGAGAAGAGGCTTTTGCCCAGCAGTGGAAAATGATCGTGGCTCTACTAGAAAAAAATCTTCAATTATATTTAAAGCAATAGAATATTTTTTATATAAATAATAAAAAAAATAAAAAAATCAATACTAATATATAACGCTGAAGAGTTTGTTTGTTTGAATACGCTAATCTCAGGCACTACTGGTTCGAACTGAAAAATTATTTTTGTGTTGAATAGACCATTTATCGATTAAGGCTATATAACATCACGCAGCCACTGATAGGGGAGAAGATACAATGGAAAATGTGGAAAAAACGAGGAAAATTCTAACCACGTGGACGAAGTCGCGGGCAACAGCTAGTAAATAATAATTCTGAAAAAAAAATTAAGTTCATTTTCGATACAGACATGTTCTGCGCTGAAATGCGTATGTACAAAAATAAACGATCGCAAACTGGCTAGTCGCTCCTTATATTACTTGCAGTCTTCTTTAACCTTCGTAGACAAAACAAATGGAGGTTTCACCGCTTCACTTGTATGCACATGTTGTAACAGTCTCAATAGCGTCTGAGCTGGATAACATCACGTTTAGTAGATACTGTAGATAGTAAAGTGGTTTGGTTAGGAAATGTGTTCTAGGTACTCGCTAGATGATCTGTTATTAGTAGCAATAGGATGGAGTTGGAATAAAAATAGTTGATGGTGTCGGAGAAGATTGTCTGGAACTTGACGTATTGAAGCTTTCTGATTTTTTTTGGGTTTCGTACCCAAATGCTTAAAGCGAAACCCTTTTACGTGGAGTCTGCTGTCCATCTGTATGTCCGATACTAGCATTAACTGTGATAGCTTAACAGTTTTCACCAATAATGTATTTTTTTGCGGCTACAACATAAATATTGGGGTGAAGCAACATTTTTTTTGGTCTTAAATTTGTTCGCCAGCCAACAGATTGATTTTTTAGTAGCTCTATTGAGTGTCGCGAGTCCGTCTCACTTTTGACTTGTGCGATTGTAAAATAGTCGCCTCCATTATCACTAGTAATCAACATTTGTTACAAAAAGTCTTCAGTCCGAAAAAATGCCTCTATCTCAGTTTCCAAGTTGATTTTATGATTACCTTTTAATAGGTTTCTTATTAAATATACCTCTTAGTATTGCCGTGACTGCGACCGCACGTTATGCTGACTGAAATAGGCTGCCCTTGTTAAACTACCATTATGCTTATTTGTTTCACTTTCAAGGTTGTATTTGTCGCTTTCAATATTCAGCACTTTTATTTGAAAGCCAAGCTTATTTTCAACTTTAAACATGAATTAATGATCCGAATGAACTGTAAAATCAAAAATATCAACTTCAACACAATATTTATTGCGTTTCGATACATTTTTGTAACTCATAAAAGCTGAAGTGTCTGTCTTTCCAAGGACAGTGTACTACCTCATCACCGCTATATTATTATGTGAAGTAGAGATAAGAATTGTTTAGCAAAATACAAACAAGATTACGCTTTACGTCATATTTCTTTTGGTTTCATTTAGTCTCTATCTATACTTATATTTTATATATAAAACTGAACAGTTGGTTTGCCTGAATGCGCAATTTTAGAAACAATTCGTCTGATATGATAATTAGCAAAGTAGTTGTGAAATGTGACCTTAGATAGCAGATGTGTATATTTTAATAGAAATATTCATATTTCTAAAACTCCATCTCTATATGTTCTTAAAAATATCGGTATATGTATCTGTTTAAATTATCTTTAAATTGTTTTAATGTGCCTAATTTTAGTTAAGTGTTTATCTGTTAATTCATGGTTGTAATAGTTTTTAAGTAATAGCAAATATTTGTATGCCAAGTGAGACTTTTTATTTTATTTTTATTTTAAGCTCTAAAATCATGAGGACGAAGTCACACGCAATAATCAGTTATTTTAAAATAACCAAAGTAAATTCAATACGAAAGCAACATTTTCACACGAAATTTTAATGATAATAAAATTTTCTCGAATGCAAATATTACAATTGGCAAAAATAACGTCAGCAATATTTCACTCATTACCGCTCGGTCGGTGTTAAAGCGACGTGACGTGAAAAGGACGTAATATTAATTTGCTTTGTAATCAGGAAAGTGACGGTGACTGATCGTTTTTGCATTTAATGATATGCAAATGTAAATTTATGTAATAACTGTAATATTGTGAGGGAAAACTTGAATTTATCAATGAGGTTGTATATGTTTTCATGTTCGGACAAGCTTTTGTTTTTATGTAGAGTTATTGTGTCGAGCGGCAAAAGTCTTTTTTTATTTTTTACATTTTTGAGCGATCCCAAACTATTTGAAGTTCGATTATTGGTGACAGCGCAAAGGTGTAACCGGAAGTTTAGGTGCATATTTTTTTCCTTACCGAGAATAGCGATGGGCTATAATTATTAACAATTCATGTTCTTCTGCACAACAATTTTGCGTTCTCTAATCTAATCTTGACGAAAAAGAAATTCTTGCTTTTAAAATATTGTGTACTTCTATTTGTATTTATTCCTAATAAATTTAAAAACGACTCGATTGACTCCGGTTAGGTCTAAAACCAGTCGTTGTATCCCGATAAATACACATGAGCAAAGCGTTATTCAATGATAATATGTTCATTTAGCATCTTGCATCACGCCCAAAAACCGTTTCTTACCCTGTAGACGAACAAAAACACATGACGTAAACTGACGTAGATATCTCGTAATATTAATACAGCCTGTAATCGCAAAGCCGACAGATGTTTCGTACAACCATAAGCTGTACGTACTAACACCGAGGGTTGTGTGCCCCTGCGAAGCGAAGACAAAATATTCTGCCAGTAAATAATTCATGAACTTTAACCGACCCAAGTGATTCATTTAATGCTGTTTCTTTTCGGCGTGATAAATGATTTACTGTGTACGTTATGTAGGCTTTCGTGGTTTTGAGACTTGAGGAATAAATATTTTTTCCGATGATGGTTAAAAATCAAATACTAGGAAAATGTATGTCGTAAAATAATAGGTATTTTTGTGGTAAAAAATGTTATACCCTGTTCCTGTTTTTTGCATGTATGTATATATTTGCTTGACTGTTTTGTGTCCAATATTCTTAATCAAGAAAACTGCTTTTCATGTTTAACAGTTTTTATTTGAATTTACTATTTCATTTTATTTAAGAAATATAAAATCATACAAAATGAAAGAAAAAGTTTTGTTATACTGAGCAAATTCTCCTACAGTTGGTATGAAAAGAAATTCAAGTTTTACGAGAGTGAAAACTGCTTGAGTGGCGATACTTACGAGTGACGATATTCAACACGCTCTGTCAAGCTCGTTACGAACCTGCTGACTGTACACTTTTTATATCGTGACACGAGCAATCCCACGTGATTGCTGACGCTACAAATAAGTTTTGATTAAAGATTTCAGCTACACGTCGACCGTTTAGGTATCAGCGAGAATTTATCACCTATCTAGACAAAAACGATAAGTGTACACCAAAATACCGAATCTGGAATGGGTAATGGCAAGTACAGACTTTAATTAAAAGTTACAACCGTAGGTAGGTACTTATCAGATTTAAATACACGATTGCTTTAATAACATCACGTAAAATTTTCACCCGCTTCCACTCGAAATTGGAAAATTGGCAATAACCAATTCAGAAAAATGATTCAATTACGACGCGTGAAGTGAATTCTCATCATCAAAAAATTGTTTATTCAATTCAATTAATTTAATTGAATAATTCGATTGGTATCCAGCTGCTAATCTGATATTTGGGTCTGAGTAGTGAACTGGTTCATTCATATTACCGCTATGACCGTAATTTTCGTCAACTAGCGAAATTAGCTCCAAAATGCAACTAGATTTTAGCTCCTAGTTTATTAGTTCTCTCGTTTATTAGTACCCGTACGTCGCTGCACATGAATAGTAATATCATAAAATGCAAAGCAGCAAAGGGTTATTAGTTGGATGCAAGCGTTTTAAATTAGTCGCGTCATAAATTTATATCATGAACTCCCGCAGAGTTATGACATAATTTGGCTTGACTTACTCACCAGGCAACTAAATCAAAACGTAATGAAAATTATTTTATTCGACCTAATTTATTTTTCAATTACTTTTTTCCGCGTCGAAAAACAGATTAAAATGAAACATTTTAAAATGCAGAGATGAAATCTGTGTAAGAATTATTACTAAATAAAAATGAATTTAAATTATATTTTTAGCTAGATCCTATTACCCAAATTCACTAGCTAAAATTTACCGATAGTTACAATTAAGTACAATACTCGTACTCCGTGTCGGTCATCGTCCTTAACTTGTAAGTCCATCAGAACCAGTTCTTAAACATTCCAAAATCTTCTCCTTGGAAGTTATTTAAATGTCTGTAACAGTTTCAGCAAAAACAATTACAAGGGAACTCCCCACAGGAACCCACCCTTTTCGCCTGATATAATAAAACGCGAACTCTACTTCGTGACATTTATGATTATTACCCTCAGTTGTTATTTCGCTTTCAAATTCCTATTCTACTTAATGAGTTAAATTCCTTTAATACCAAAATTTAGTATTATGGACTTTTAGGGAAGTGTTTTCAGCAGTGATTAATTTTAATGACGTCATAAATTGTTGCTGCTATCAGCATTTTTCAATGGATGCCGGTTTCTGCGGTAGCGGTTGCCAGTTATGTCTGTAAGCGAACAGAAAAATCATTAGTGTTTTCTTTTAAGAGCTTGATCCGAAATTTATCTTGATTACAATTTGTAAAGTTTTTTTATAAAGGATGTTTAAACCATGATTGAATTCCTCAAACAAAGCACGTAGAAATAGAGAGTAGAGTAGAAATCCTCCTCATAAAAGTCGGCTAATAATAATATCAAGTTCTGTTTAATGCACCAATAAATCTGTTGCATAATCTCAACCTAATTCAATACAACAAACATGCAAGCTTCGATCAAACACAAGTTGGTCAAACACAATTTACTGCCCGCTACACACACAGCTGATCTAACGAGTTTGTTGATCTAACAATTGGGCTTCCGAAGCAACAAGTACATTGTTTGGGCGGTCGTAACATAAATATTCAATCCAACTCGATCATGATGAATACTTGAAATGTATGGAGCGTTTTACCGACCCTAGAGACGTAACCATCATAATTCTCAAGGTTATGAAAGAAGGTCAAGTTCAGTTATCGATGAAAGTGTACAACAGAAGCAAAGTTTTGTCGATTATTCTGTTCTATTATTCAGATGCAGCTGGCGAGGTGTAGTACTACAAAATTGATTGCAGAATATTGTGATGATGAACGATGTGAATAGTAAATTTAATGTTCTTTTTCATTAAAATTAATTCTGAATTTCAACAAAACTATTATTTTGAACACTAAATAAATTTTATCGTAGCAAATTCTTTAGTGAATAGCAATGGTAATGACATACTTCCGTAGACCGTCGTACCGTACGGACGCGTTCTAAAGTCGCGCTCGGTGATTCTGTTAAGCTCCGCCTTCGTAAATAGTAATTGGCAAATTAGTGAAATTTTGGATTCCTTTTTACTCCTTAAGCTATTTTACCTGGATTGCCCGCCCAGTGGGCGTTCAACAAGTGAGATAGATAGTGTTCCGTCAAGACTACTCAAAGAAAAGAACTTACCATTGGACCACCGACTCGTGACTCGAACCCACCACCACTGCGAGTTTACACCGTGCGCCTCCGCAGCTCGCGCCGCTAAGCCAACAAGTGTGTGAGTCATCCGTTGAAATACTGTACCATATAAAAAGCGCCAGCGCTAACGACGTGCGGTGTTATTTTGCTCTTAATCAGGTAGTAGGCGCAATTTGCTCGTAAGATATCAGTAGGCGAAATACACCATGCCAAAAACTGTTCGTACGCCACCGCCCCCAACGTCTCCTCCAGCGCCTGTGGAATCTGACTCTGGGGATACTGAACAAAAAAACATAACCCGCCGAGGTAAACGAAAGTTGGTGTGCTACTCGCCAGAAACCACAAATCAAATTAAAAACGAGATAGTACAAATGCATAACCAATTTAAAGAAGAGATAACTGAAATGTTAACAACTTGGAAAGCAGAACAAGATACGACTCTTTCTAAGATTGTTTCCGACATAGCTGACTTGAAAGTGCAATTTGTAGAAATACAAAAGACAAATGTGGAAATTGAGAAAAATGTGCAATTCGTAAGTAACAAATATGATGAAATGTTAAATAAGATAAAGGATTTTGAAAAAAATCGCTCAGAATTCCAGGAAAATTTGAGTATTTTTCAAAGTCAACTACATGATATTCAGTGTACAACACGCTCCGCAAGCATTGAGTGAGTTGAGAAATATCCCCGAGAAGGAAAAAGAATCTTATGACGACCTAAAAAATGTGCTCCAGAACACTGGGAGAGCTCTACAGACTGATATTAAACCATCAGAAATACGTGATATTTACAGACTACCTGGAAAAACCGGGGGAGCCAAGACTATCATAGCTGAATTATCGACAGTTCACGCGAAGGATGCCCTCATCTCTGCAGCCCGAAATTTTAATAAATCTAAACTAAACTCGGATAAATTACACACCGAGCATCTTGGTATACCTGGTCAACGACTACCGGTTTTCGTAGCTGAATACCTTCCACCTAGTGCCAGAAAACTCTTCTATCAAGCTCGTGTCTTTGCCAAAGAAAATAAGTTTCAATACTGCTGGTACAAAGGAGGAAGAATCTTTCTACGTAGAGAAAAATCTCAACCACACTATTTAATAAAATCCGAACAGTGTTTGCATAATCTAAAATTGCAAAAGTGACTGTATATCTTATGTAAGTTACTATTTATCAGCCTAATTTCTATTGATAAACTACTGAATTGTACCACAACCAGTCTCTATTTAACTTACTTTTTAATGCAAAAAATAACTTTATTTGTACACAATTTGTTACACATTTTTCCCCTCACTTTAACACATTCATACACAAATTTAAACATGCACACTACCCATACACAACAAAATTTTACACAACATAAACACATTATTATTGAGGCAACTATTAGTTCAATCTCGTACATACTAGAAAGGAATTTATATCTTATTGATGCGGACTTAGATAGTTTTAGCGAAAATTCATTATATTTACATATTTTAGGGACTATAACTACCCTAGTTATACTCATGTTATCTCTAAACTTTTTCTCTAAACATGCTTTAAACCAAATTTTTCACGTCATAAGTACAACAGTTATCTTCATAAAGCGCTTTTTATAAATGGCTAATAATAACAATGATTTAATTTCTGATATTGATTCAATAAGTGTATCATCTTCATATTGTTGTACACCAGAAAACTGTACTGAAGTCTTGAATTCCGACTGCAGACGTACATTGAAAGTTATACATATGAATATTAGAAGCATAAATAAGAATTTTAGTGATTTTGAAATTCTTCTAACACGGATAAAAATAGATTACGACATAATTTTACTATCAGAGTGCTGGTTAAACGGTGCCCATTCCTTACCAACCTTGATGGGTTATACTTCTTTTTCATCTAAAATGACAATTAACCAAAATGACGGTATAGTTCTTTATGTAAAAAGCAATATCGATTGCTCAGTGACAGAACCATATTTTGATGGATTTAATTGCTTAGTGTGCAAAGTAAATTCTGATATAGTGCTTGTCGGTATTTATAGATCTCCCTCTAGCAGACATATTGATTGTTTCTTAAATAGTTTAGACAGTATCCTTAATTCCTTAAAATCCTACAAAAATGTGATTGTTGCAGGAGATCTTAATATCGACATCAAGACAGGTAATAATAGCCGACAGTCAAACGAATATTTAACCTTGGCTGCTTCACATTGCCTCTTGCCAGCACACTCCTTTCCAACAAGGTTGGATAATTGTCTGGACCATTTTTTACTTAAAACAGTATATAAAGCAATAACAATAGTTATAGAAACCAACATAACTGATCATTACCCAGTTATGCTGTGTTTGAATCTCTCGAAAACTACTCTCCTGAAGCCTAGTACCACACGAACTTTTGTTGATGTTTTGGAAATTGATAAAATAATTAAAAACACAGATTTTAGTCAAGTATTAACATGCAGGAATGCAAATGAGGCCTGTAATACTTTTGTATCTATCTTATTACCTATTATTAGATCGCAAACTATTATTAAAAATATCCCTTCTAGAAATCGCATTTTAAAGCCCTGGATCACAGAAGGTCTATTACGCTGTATACGAAATCGTGATCGCATGCATTACACTCTTCGTAAGGCACCAGAAAATGCTATATTAAAAATCACTTATATTCGATACCGTAACTTCTGCAACGATCTGTTACGTAAATTAAAAGTGGCTTATGAAAAATCAGAATTTTTAAAAGCACAAAATAACCCCAAGGCCACCTGGGATACTATACGCAAGGTGACAAATACTCAAAAAGAAAAAACATCTTCTCAAGAATTACTCAAAATCCGTGACAGCCCTAAACAATCAGTAAACTACATCAACTCTTTCTTTGCGGGAATCGGAAAAGATTTGGCAAATAAAATAATATCCAATCACAACACTGAAAAACAAAATTTTGAGTTACATAAAACTATCTCGGTACCTAATTCATTAGTTATTCTTGAGGTTACTGAAACAGAAGTAGAGCGTATTTTACTCAACTTACGAAGTCACTGTGCAGTGGGCTGGGATTCTATTTCACCCCAAATGTTGGAGGCGTCGCGTTCAACTCTAGTGCCTATAATAACACATATTTGCAACCTGTCCATTACTACTGGTGTGTTCCCCTCAGCTCTTAAAAAAGCACTCGTTACCCCAATATATAAAAATGGAGACAGAGATAAGATTACGAACTATAGGCCAATATCTGTGTTACCCACTTTATCTAAAATACTGGAGCGTATTCTTAACAACAATTTAATAAATATTTTGGAGTCTCATAACATCATTGCAAATAACCAATTTGGCTTTCGTGCGGGTATCTCTACAGATGATGCTTTAATTGCTCTTACTAATTCAGTAGTCAAACAAGTAGATAGCAAACGCAAATGTATAGGTATATTCCTTGATTTAACTAAGGCGTTTGACAGTGTCTCTGTCCCTATACTGATTTCCAAATTAGAAGAAGTTGGAGTGAGAGGAACTATGTTGAATATATTCAGGGATTATTTAACGGATCGCAAACAATGTGTTAAAATAGGAGATTACATAAGTGATGAGCAATGCTTACAATACGGGGTACCGCAAGGCAGTATTTTGGGGCCAACTCTCTTTCAAATCTATGTTAACCATCTGTGCCAGCTAAAAATTAATAAATGCGAAATATTTGTCTATGCGGATGATACTGCGTTAATAATATCAGGTAAAGATTGGTCAGAAGCTAATTTAATTGCCAAAGATAGTTTGAAAATTGTAATGAACTGGCTACACTGTAATTTATTAACGCTCAATATAGAAAAGACAAAGTTTATAACATTTGGAAATAGAATTTCACTTTGCCCACCGCCTACCTATGACTTAAAAATACATACTTGCTCTACTAGCTCTACAAATAATAACTGCTTCTGCTTATCATTATCCAGATCAACCGAGATCAAATACCTTGGTGTTGAGATTGATTGTAGACTCAGCTGGCAAGCTCATATTAAGAAACTCACATCGAGAATAAGAAAAATTGTCTATATTTTTAAGAAATTGCGTCTATCTGCTGACAGTGACATTCTAAAATTAGTCTATCTTGCTCTATGTCAGTCTCTTCTGAGTTATTGTGTGACTGCCTGGGGTGGAGCGTCTAAAACTGCCTTCCTAGAATTAGAGAGAGCACAACGAGCAGTATTAAAGGTTATGACAAGGAAACCATTTAGATATCCTACAAATGACCTTTATGACGAATGTAAAGTACTCACAGTTAGGAAGCTCTACATTCTTCGCACTATTTTAAAAAAACACAACTCACTCACTTATGACGCCGTATGGGCAAAGAAAAATCGAACACTGAAACCAGTGTGTAACATTGCACCACATAACACAGCCTCAGCTGGTCACCAATACACTGTGATGAGCTCACGAATTTACAATAAAGTTAACAAAATCAATAATATATATCCGTTATGTACAAGAGAAGTGAAACAGAAAATAACTAAATGGCTTCAAACACTAAGCTATACAGATACGGAAAATTTGCTACTTAGGATGATCTAATACGCCTCAAAAACCAATCAACAATTTCACCCTCACACATCCCACATTACAGACACACACAAACACACACACACATACACACACACAAACACACACACACACACACACACACACACACACACACAAACACACACACACCCTTACACACCCCCACCACTTACACACATAACCTTCACACACACCCTCACACAACCATACACAATTTTGTTTTTTATTTTATTCTTTGTAATTAGTTATTTAATTGTTTTAGTTATTTTTCTCTTTGTTTTCCTATTTCAAACTTTTCTAAATTTAGTGTCAACTATTAGAATGCTTACCTGAAAATTATAAAAAACTAATTTCCTATGGAGGATCACTGACTCCCAAAACACAGGAATACCTAGTTTGGGAGGCAGAGGTTATAAAGTTTGTAAATTGTATCTTTGAATTTATGCATTGTGAATTGTTCGTGTTCTTTTAGTAAATAAATTATTATTATTATTATTATACTTGAACATCGCGAACAACGGAAGAAAGGCAAAATAAAAGAAAAATTGAAAGGAGAAACAATATTTCAAAGAATAAGCTTTCCTAGAATAGATTCAAGGAATGGTGATAGGAACTCGTAAAAACCGTTGTGGCACCCAATAATTGGATCTCGAAATCTTTGGATATATAGACTTGGTTAAAGCCTTTGGCTTGGGACGTTCGAGAAAGAATCGAGATAGACAAAATGGAGCATGGAAGGTGCTTTCATTTTGGAAAACTTGGAAATCGCGAGATCCGGGCACACAGCCAAAATTACAAAGCAAGATGGCAGAAAATTTCAGGCAGGCATTGGAATATTTCAAGATTTTCGCTAAAAAAACCTATTGGATACTTTTAAGAATAATTACGATGACCGACCCCTGTCAGTTTGAATAATTAAAACACGGACCGTGAAATTACCTATTGGGAAATTGTTTTGTGGTTTGTGTTTTGACATTTTATGATAAATATGAGCTTTGCAGGTAATTACGCTATCAGAACAAAAAATATAGCGCGGGAAAATCGTGCATACATTTAAAGGAGATCTTTTTTCTAGCTGTGGGACACAGATTAGAAAAGCGGAAACTAAATGGTCCGAGAAAATGAATTGTTGATCGGAATGGATTGTTGAGAATATAAGAATATGTTCCTTACCATTTTCGTACCTAATTAATGATGTTATTTTCTAACAAATATTGGTACTTTGTTCCTAAATTGAAGCAATATAGTCGATTGTATTGGACATTAGGAGTAGGTATGTCATTAACCTAATTGTTTTTGGACTTATTTTAGTGTCGTTACGGTATCATGTTCAATCATCAATCGTAGTATCGAGACATAGACGTTGCAATTACGTTAATATGGTCCGAAAAAATGTTTAGCAATTTTTGACATGACATACATATTAATTGTGAGAGGGAACTAATGACAGAAAACTTTAAGAATAATTTTCAGCAATGTCCAAGGTTATAGTAAAGAAAGTTCCAGATTTGACTGAATGGATCACCGAGTGATACGATCACCACGCCAAAAGGCTGTGCGCGACGTGTTCCGGGTTCGATTTCCGCGTAGAACACGCTTTTGTGTGATCTACGAATGCTTACCCTTGGTCTGGGTTTCTTTGTGTACGTGGTTTTAATGTATGTATACCTACTGCAACACAAGGTATAATTATCAATTACAGTTGCAGTTAATATCTCAATAACATCTTTCTTTACGTTTTAATCATAGGAACATTTACAAATTATCTATTAACTAATAGTTATAATCTCTAAAGTGCTTTTCAGGCAAATGGCCCACAGCCCACATACACGAATGCTAATCGACCATCAAATAACGGTCACTGTTTATCCGCGTATAACATTATAAGCCAAAGCATCTGTTACTTAGGTATTGATTAACGCGGTGACCGCCTAGGCTAGTCAGAGCAATGGCCGTGAAACGATGCTCACCTCAACACCACACCAAAAACCAACCTTATACTTATAGAGATAGGGATCTATCTCAATCAAAAGAAATCAAGTTATGCACTCGTATAAGCGAGAAATGCAAAGGCCGCAATCCTCTTGGAAAATTGCTTGCTGATATTAAAGGGTTGACGTTGACGAATAGGGACGTCTCTATGTGTGATGACGTCACGGTATTCCTCCCATGCTAATGTTGAACACTGTATTTTAAACGTATGCGCATATTTTCCGATGCAACGGTATTAATGAGGATAATTTGTTGTTCGTAATTGCTAGGGTCGTGCCCGGGAAATAAATGCGGACAATTAACTACTATGTACAAATGTTGTGTATTTACTATGGGGATTTTTTTGGTGGAATTGGGGTTTTGATTTTTTGTATGTGATTTATATATGAAGCTGTATGAATTCTATACTTAACTAAATGATTTATTGATGCCAAAACGCTCAAAGATTTTCTTTTATTTCTTAGTTTGCATTTATTTAAATACACACAAAGTTACACTATAGTTTTTTTCGAATGAAAAAAATACAAACCATTTAAGTGACCTTAATATATTTAAAGGTAATGATTAAATAAATACCAATGCCTGTACATCAATTTTATTTTATACATATAGTAAGTCGATTGTCTTACAATTACAAACAGAAATCGAATACAGCAACCGGGAAATACATAAAAACCATCATTTTCATCGGCAATCCATTCTTACGCCAGGGGAATATTTCAGAAAATTGTACATATCAATAAATGTCACGTCACACCGCGGTAGGAATCGTTATTGTTACGAATACTACGCGTCATGCAGTATTCATATACGATTTTGGTAACTTTCATGTTTCCTGATATCCTGGTGCTTGGGTAATCAAATCCGTGAGGAATTTTTTCGGGATTTTGTTTCTATACGCGCCAGTAGTAAAAGCATTGATCGGTTAATTAAGTTTTTGACGGGTTTTTTCTATTCAGGAAGTTTTCATTCAGAAAGCAAGCGTCAATCAATGCTCAAACCTTGGCCTGTGTCACGCCAGGAGTGGGATGTGTGGAGCTTGATATTATAACACTGTATTTGTGCAACAGTTTATACATGTAGATTATTTACCAGGTCGAGTTGGGCCAGGATGTGCCCCGGAAGATTGATCCTTCCAACGGTCTTCTTGATTTAATAAAAAATGATCAATTATCAATAGCAGGTCCAGTTTTGCTATAGGGAACTTATAATATGTAATTCGGACGAGTAATAAAAGGGTGTTATGAATACTGTCATTTCAATCTGCACCTGAAATTGGTTAGAACCATAGAAATCTAAATAACAAGGTAATAGAAATGGCATACACCGCGGCGATCTATCGAAACGCATGTCGCCGGTGGGCGGGGCTTCAACACAATCACAGCTAATAACTACGCAATCACGCAAACATTAACATCGAGAAGACCAAGCAAACAACACTAGGCCGTACGTCTAATGCAATAAGGTTGACTTTGTCGTTGTATGGATTCACTAACTCACACAGTCATTGCATTTTTTTGCATTAGTTGTAGTGATTACGTAAACTACACTAGGGATTGACTACGGATCCGAAATATAATGAAAGACGAAATTATGAGTGATAATGTTTTTTGTTGTATTCTTTTATGGATTACATTATAATATGTACCTACTTACAAAAAAAAAATTCGCTAATTGTCGGTTGACAAAAAAAAATATTATTAGGAAATACTTGGTACCTAGGTAGGTTTGGTTTATACGGTGACTTTTTAGTCGTCTTACAAAAGCAGCCCAGTTCATGTATCGAATGACTAGTAAACGTTCATAATAAAAAATAGGTATTTATGAGATTTGGATAAATTTAAATTGCAATTTTTATTCAATGCTATGCTATAGCGCATGGCGTACTTTTTGAAACATTCAGTTGCGAGCGCGGTCCGAGCCGTAAAAATGGAAAGGGGCGCGGGCGGCGGCTGGCGGCAAGTTATCAAGCATGCAACTAATTCCATAGTGTATATTCGGCCTAAGTTGTAGGGTACCAATTTCGTTTACCCGTGGTAGTCATCCACTTGTCTTTTGTATTTATTTGCATCCTGCGGGATTCTGAAATAAAAATATATTCAATAATATGCTCACAAAAACGAACAACTATTAAAATTGTTACTTTTCGTATAAAATGTTCATTTTGGATAATTTGTCCGCACTTAACCACATCACTATTTCCGACAGTTTTGTGCGGCCGTACCACTACAAATACGATCGCATTGATAAATATTATTTTTCGTTATACATTTCTCTTTTTACAACGGTGCATTTCTGTAAGTCTCTTACTGCAGAGGCAATGATTAGTAAAGAATGCAATTGTTGCAGGATGGTGCGATATAAATATGGTTTATAATGAAGGTTATGTTTTGAAATTTAATTTTGCAATAACATCAATATTACTGCAATAATTTACTTACCGATAAAATGTTATCTATTTATTTATGTTATTACACGATGCAGATGAAAATCCAGCCTGAGAAACGCCGCAAAACACCATTTTTAGTGGTTCTTGCTGTGACGACGTTCCGCGAGCGACTGAGCGTAAGTTCGCGCGCTGGTGTCGTCCAAGACACCAGTGTGGCGACAAGGTCACGCGGCGTTGGCACTTCTATTACCTTGTTCTTTAGATTTCTATGGTTAGAACTGTTTCTCACCTCAAACGCTTAGGAATTCAGTGCTGGAATTGACCACGGCTATGAAATAGACGTCAGTTCGAACTTAGATTGGAGAGAATGCAGCTTCAAACTTCAATAGCAGTTTGGCGCTGTATTTCTTTTTTGACTGGTATTGTTGGTGGACGGACATTGTTGGAATATTCTGCTGTTTTTTTTTTAAATTATGGTATCGATCAATGGTATTTCATAGTGTTACCTATCCTCCACGAGGTTTTTTGTGATTTATGTTGTTTCAATGCTATTTACGTACACCTGATGTTGTAGTTAATACAATTCTTCATTTCTAAAACAATTCCACAAGCTTTAAACCTACCAATTTGATCATATTTACTTATAAAACCTCTACTCTTATGACCAAGAGCGCAAGACTCATCAAAAAGCTAAAGAAAATTTTTAAAATATTAACCTTTATTTCGTACATTTTTTTGTTATTAATGTAATCTTTTCTGTATCATTTGCCTTCTCTTATAATCATTGGATGCCTCTGTCTATGACTTGGAAGTGGAAGATGTATTGAAGGAGCAAGTCTGCCATATTCATCTACCAACTAGCTAATTATCATCTTTTAAAATTACATTTGTTTAGACTGCGTGTTTTCCATAACAAAACTTATTTTTTTCCAAAGGACTTCACATTACAGGCATATGGAAATATACTATTCGAAACAGACGATTTTATAATCTCTTTTAATACAACGCTACCCGTGTTAAACCCTCGAGAGACATCCAATAAATTATGCACTTAATCGCTTCGAATACAATTGCAATATACATTCATACGAAATTCATAAATCAAAAGTACAATCCAATATATATCATGAGGCATTTACACTTGGGGCCGAAATAAATCATTAACAGCGCTTCGGATCTCATGAATGTATGGAATATGTCAAGGAAATGGGTAAATATTTCTGGAAGTAATTGAAATATGTTTTGTTAGTTGTGTAAGATGTGATCGTTAGTTGTTACTTGTCTACAAGATGGAAAGCGCAAGTTTTGATGTAACTTTGAAATATTCGTAAAATAATAATACAAAAAAAGCTCGACATCGTTTAATGTTTATATATCATATATACTCATGCTAGCTGTTGCCCGCGACTTCGTCTGCGTGGTTAGAAGATATAAGTTATGACTTTTTCTTCGCTCCTATTGGTCGCAGCGTGATGATATATAGCCTAAAACCTCCCACGATTAATGGTATATTCAACACAAAAATATTTTTTCAATTTGAACCAGTAGTTCCTGAGATTAGCGCGTTCAAACAAACAAACAAACAATCAAACAAACAATTAGTATATACATAGTAATTAGTATATATATAGTACAATTAGTATATAGATGCCAACGATATCTTCGCTACGTTTCATCGATTTTTAATTTCTCGCGCGGAGATTTTAATATTACGATAACTCATTACCTATTAACTTTTTTGGCGCAGTGTAAAAGGCAATTTTGTTCTATATTACATGCATAATATATCTTACTTATTTATTTGGATAAGGATTAATACTGTATTGTTAAAAAGAGGTTCGTAAATAACCCATAATTTTACTGTATTAAGAAAACACATAAAAATGGTTATTGTGGGTTATCCTTGGAAGATAGACATATATCACCACGGACTTTTTTGTAGATCTATTAAAGAGGTACAAACCCGCCATACATTGTTTTGTTGTAACTCAAAAGGTTTTGGCAGCGTTCTCGATGAAAGCTCTCGAATGGCTTAATTTTTTCCGAAATGTTTAACTAATATCGTTGTACTATCGTCAGTTTACACAAAACCTAAACTTATTATACACTCAAACCTTCCTCAAGAATTGCTCTATCTATTGTTGAAAACCGCATAAAATCCGTTCAGTACTTTTCTAGTTTATCGCGAACAGACAGACAGACAGACGCGGCGGGGGACTTTGTTTTATAATATGTAAGGATAAGGATATGATATATAAATCTCGTGGCTAAGCTATAACAGCATAAGTGATTCGATCACAGGTTAAGCTATGCTTGACGCGGTTGGTCCGTAGATGGATGACCATCTTTGTCATAACGAGTTCCTCCGTGTTTCGGAAGGCACGTTAAATTGTGGGTCCCGGCTATTATTCCTACATCTTTGACAGTCGTTACAGGTAGTCAGAAGCTTGAAAAGTCTGACCGCCAGTCTTACCAAGGGGTATCGTGTTGCCCAGGTAACTGGGTTGAGGAGGTCAGATAGGCAGTCGCTCCTTGTAAAACACTGGTACTTAGCTGAAACCGGGTTGACTGGTAGCCGACACCAACATAGTTGGGAAAAGGCTAGGCTGATGATGATATACTCATATACACGCCCTTAAGTAAGTTCCTTATTAATTAATTAACAAAACAATTTCTATTGAAATGTATGCGAATGGGGAATCATTAATGAAGGTTAGAGAGCGCTCCAAGAGCACTAGGAAAATCAGTTCTTGTACACGTATGAATAGGTACTCAAAAACAACTCAGCGTTTGCAACCAATGTACACTCTTAGTACATAAATCAAATGTTGGTACGATTTATTGCACATTACGTCACGTAATCCACTCTTGGCCGAAAAAAATACAGCCGTTTTGAAAATGGAATAAAGTCTTGAAAATGTCCGGTTTTATTTTCAGGAATTTTGTATATTTTGTGTTTTGGAAAAAGTATGTTCCAATAAAACGAGTGTGGTGTATTTACGTATGCTACTTAGTTCGCATGTATTTTTGAAAAAAAAAACCGGATAAACGAAAAGTCACAGCTTCAAATGATTACTGATCATGCATTTACCGATATTAATATATGACATCTCAATACATAGGTATACCCGATTATCTTTGAGCTCGTCGTTAAGCTATAACCGCAGAAGTGAAACGATCACAGGTTAAGCTATGCTTGACGCGGTTGGTCCGTAGATGAGTCATAAGGAGATCCTCCGTGTTTCGGAAGGCACGTTAAATTTTGGGTCCCGGCTGTTATTCTTACATCTTTGACAGTCGTTACAGGTAGTCAGAAGCTTGAAAAGTCTGACAACCAGTCTAACCAAGGGGTATCGTGTCGCTCAGGTAACTGGGTTGAGGAGGTCAGATAGGCAGTCGCTCCTTGTAAAACACTGGTACTTAGTTGAAACCGGTTAGACTGGTAGCCGACCCTAATGTAGTTGGGAAAAGGCCAATGATGATGACCAGAATATCTTTAACGAATATAATATATATTTTCGTTTTTTGAGCTCAGTCTAAAATACATATCAAACTAAAATAAATTCTCGGTTTCGTTTAATTCAGAAGTGTCGGATATTGTGGGGGAGCGAGGACCAGAGCCAACATTGATAAAAGCGGATATTGAATCTATTGCATGTTCCAACAGACAACTCGTGATAACTCCGCAAAGAAATAGGATAACCTGAATAACGCATTTTGCTGAGTTACGGTCTCGAACAAGCATTTTAAAAGGGAAGTCAGAACTTACCTTCTTAGACGCAAAGTTATTTTCTGTCTAAGTTTTATCGTTTACGAGGAAGCGATTTCTAGGTTGTAGTACTTTAAGTGCCATTTCCAATGTTGTTTGATTTTGTGCAACTTATTACTGCTATCTACTTGTAGAATACTGAGAATTCTAGATATCGATTCTTGTTTATCCAGGTGAATTTTTACTTTTAAGATTCGATATTTCATCGGAAAATAAGAGGGAGTTTTTATTTTTTTATTCCATTAACAACACAGATTTTAAAATAGTTATCTCGTTACGTAACAACTCGAATATTAAATAACTAAATAAGAATCTCAGCCAGTAAATCGTCCAGAAAAATACCAAGAAATAACTATTTCACTTAAGCCAGAAACTGCAGAAATTCTTTGGAAACTCTTCACTAATCAAAAGTTTCGTATATATAAAATTGAAAGGGCCACGTTTCGCTGCACGCCATTGCATTGCACTCCGTATCACGTGGTCGAAATACGTGAAGGATATTCGAAATTGATCGGCGGCTTTATTCGCGACCCGCTCTATATAAGCCCCGATATTGGTTTCGACTTCCAATATTGCTGTTTTTAAGTTTGATCAAAACGAACCGACTGTATACAATCAGATTCGAAAGATTTCATTATATTTTATAATAAGTTACGTGAGGATGCTTTGTACTTAAAAGGTGCTACGATTTAATCATTGGAGCCCACATCATGAGCTTGGTGTGACACAAATGAGCGTTAGTAAACCGTTGCATCTTTTAGGGATTTCAGCACATCACTAGGTGAACTCAGATTCTATTTTCTAATAGACTTATTAATTTTTTGCCCTAAAAACATTTTTATGTACTAAGAACTCAGAAAAGATCGCATTGCACAATACGTTTATATTTTGAAGGGTATTTATTATTAATGTTAAACTATCCGTTCACTGAATTGCGAGGTTTGGCACATATTATTTGTGTATTTCACTAAAATTAAAAGCTTAGTTCAGTTGACTGTCAAATTAAGCCTAATGTATTGAATTGAAATGTATGTCAATATAATTAAACGGTTTTCCATACTAATGCTTTTTCAAATAAATCGTAATTAATAGTCTAGTCCCAAAATAATCCTACATGTATTACAACAACACAAACTACCGTTTACAATTTAAAAACGTATTATTGAAGTTTTTTTTAGGGTACCGTACTGAAAGGGTAAAAACAGTCTGTCTTTCCGTCCGTCCGTCCGTCACCAGCCTGTATCTTATCATACATTTGTTGAATGTCGTCTCTGGCCAGCTTCAAACAATAATTATGGTAACATTAATCGTATCTCAGAATAAACAACTTCATTTCATTTCACTAAGAGTAGGTGACAGGCTCTCGGATCTTACATTCTCATCTTAAAAGTACTTTATTAAGCATTTAAAAGCACCCATACCAGCATTTAAGGCAATTAAAAAATAAGACGCCTCAATTTTGGAAGACCAGGTATTCTTAAGTAAATTAAAAAGCTATTTTTCCATGTAAAATGCGTTACTAAACATTATAACTTTTTCTTCAATTGGAGCTTAGTCCAATTGTTTCTCGCAAAATAAGGAAAAAACTTATTTTTTCCGCAAACTGCCTGTTGATTCGAAGTACCAATATTATTATAACTTCGCACACTCGTTATAAAGACTTTCTACAAGTTAAACATGTTTTCTTACGAATTGGATATTTATTTTTGGGATAGTCGATTGTTTTTTCTTAAAAGGCAAAAGAAAAACATTTTACAAGAAAGAAAATGAAGGTTGCTTGTATTGGTTTTGAATGAGAAAAACAGTGGATAAGTTGGCATTTGTTTTACTTTCCGAACACGCATGGTTACCTAATCGTCCTTTGGCAAAGTTATCTCGAAGTCTATTTTTAGTTCATTTGAGTAATGCCACTTCTTACTTAGATTAGAAACTTCTTACATTAGAAATTTAACTTTCTTTATTTTTTTACTTTACACACGCGTTTCTTCTTTAAGCAAATGAACTCGTTTTGTAAATAAAGAGACTATCATAAAATTTAGAAGAAAAGCTTTTGTTTAACGTAATCAATTTAAACTGCAGACGAAATAACCGTTTACATAGCTTTGTTTACTGACATTTGACTAATATACGTCCTTTTTAATGAAATTACTTTCATTAACAAAAAAAAAAAGAATTAAGATGACAGGTATATTTTTAACCGACTTCAAAAAAAGGAGGAGGTTCTCAATTCGACTGTATTTTTTTTTTTTTTTTATGTTTGTTACCTCATAACTTGCGATTGGGTGAACCGATTTTCATGATTCTTTTTTTATTTGAAAGCTTGTGCTTCCCGTGTGGTCCCATTATCACCATTTCAATATCTGATGATGGGATCTTGTAGAAATCGGGGGAACTCTTCAATAAATAACAGCAGATTAACCGCAATTGTTGCTATAGCATATCTAAGCATTGTTTACGCCATCACACAACATATTATCACGCCTGTACTCACTACAAAGGTTATAAAAACTACTTCGAAAAAAAATAATGTTCAAGGTCACTTACAAAGTTTTACAAAAAACGCAATACTGAAACTAAAATAAACATAATTAGATGTTTGTTCTGATGAGATATTCGGTTATTCAAAATGGCCTCCATAATTAACATCATTCTCAAATGGTAACAGACTGGGTGGAGGCTTTCGAACAAATATCACTGGGAATTCTGGGCAGTTTCACGGGGGCAAAGAACTCATTTGGGCAGCGCGTTTAGTAGGCCTACCCATACTAAAAATCACTAAAAAGTGAAAAATAAAATTAATTTTGCAAAAAATTAAAAACCGACTTCAAGACTACACTAACAATATATACAATTGAACTAAAAAGTATAAAATAATATTTTAATTACAAGCCAAAGAACACTAAAGGAAAATCAACGAAATTATTGATACTTATGCATACTATTTACATTTTAAAATCAGTTATTTTTGGAGTCGGTGCCAGCCAAAACAAAAACAATATATTAATGACACAAAAAGAAATTACATAAATAATTGAAAAACAACCGATAATTGAAAAGAAGACAATAAAATAATTTATCTATTAATAACACAAAAAAGAAACATAAACTAATACATACAAACATAAAACACAACCATCGGCGTCTTCTGCCCTCACGTGTCTGCCCGCATTTGGCACCGACCTCAAAAATAACTGATTTTAAAATGTAAATAGTATGCATAAGTATCAATAATTTCGTTGATTTTCCTTTAGTGTTCTTTGGCTTGTAATTAAAATATTATTTTATACTTTTTAGTTCAATTGTATATATTGTTAGTGTAGTCTTGAAGTCGGTTTTTAATTTTTTGCAAAATTAATTTTTAAACTTATGTGAAGTCATAAAAATGTTATGATTAAGTTATTACGTACGTACTTACAGCTTATAGCGATTATAAAGCAAGTAATTGGGGATTTAATGGCAAGCCTTTAATATGTTAATGTTCTCATTTTGGTAACAATATTATATTAAGTGATGCTATTCGCGGTGAAAATTTCACCTCTGAATTATGTTAATAGGATTATCTTTTTAATCTACCATTATTTCGAGTCCAGAGTGAACTTTTCATACGGCAGGGCATGGTGGAAACGAGATGCCACTATAACATGTAGCGTGAAGTCTTGCTTCCTCAGCGAATGACTGTACATTACATTTAAATTTGATGTGATGGAATACAGGAAAAAGAAGACAATTGAAACTTAGTTATCAGTGTTACGACTTTAGTAGCACCTAAGTTATCTATACTTATGGCGACTTAAGTATGAATCTTACAGGATTACCTACCTACCTACCTAGTACCTAATATTATAATACCACTTTTATGGTCGCCTTTATAAAAAAAAAACCTTTGTAGAATGACTACAAATAATACAAGGACAAAGGTAGGTTTTTATTGCAATTTGGGCTTTTACATTTAACGTACAAAGGCATACCAATTTCCAGCGCCGAGTAAATCGCTTTGCTACGATTCGAACACGGCTAATGAACGGTTTCGTGTTACAGACGAAATACTTTTTTTGTTAACCAACGTAAACTACGTTCGTCTCTTTAAATTCTCCTTGATTGGGATTTAACTGCATTTGTAGGGTTTCTCAAATTTCTCGATATCTGAAATTTAATATTAAAACAAATATTATCAATTGTTTAGAAGGTATCGCATATTGAACATTTATCATTCTTGTCAGATTACAAATTTACATTTTTGAATAAAAGTCGAATTTTCTAATGAATCATCATTACACATCAGGAGCATACAGGAGCTATGAAAATGCCATTACTGTGCGGTGCGAAGATGTGTTGCTGGCTAATTTAGATTTAAATCAAGCGCCGCAAACCTGTATCCACCAGAGCTGTGCCGACTGAGGCGAGGTAAATGAAACTACATTGATTAAGTGCCTGTTCCAAAACCTGATTTGTAAATTTCAAATTTGTTCCATATAAACTTGTACGATTTTGAACTGATACGATTTTACAGTAAAGTTGTTTAAAAATTTTACCTATTTGCAAATGAAACTAGGTGAAACCTATGACAGTATGTCTGGGCACGTGCCACACAACACCTAATTAAAACGTACCACGTGTGCCCTAGCTTGTGCGATAGCTGACATTTGCCAAAGATTGTGCTTATACTTCTAAAAGTTGTGCTTTTTAAGTAATTGCTATTAGATGGTCTTCTTTTTTTAACTTAAACGATTAAACCGCTCTTGTAACGGAAAAAAGTTTTTCTAAACTTATCAACGTTTTTCTGAACAAGCCTTATTTGAAATATTTGACTAAATTCTTTTCGGATACTATGAATAATGAGTAACTCCCTGGAATATTAAACGTCAATCATGCCATCAATTCTAATATTTATCATCAGACTCTGCAATACTTTATACTTATGCACAATTCTTAGGTAATAGTTACTATGTGTCATTACTTCAAATAAAGCGTATTTTATGATGACCCTATTTTTATGATGTGGGTTGAGAATATAAATGATGTGCGACTCGCATAGAAGTAATTTGTTTAATGGTTTTAGTAACAATTGAAAACTTAATTCTAATCGCGCGGCACACGCCTCCGTCACTGAGTATGAGAGCGAGTGGAGGGAAAACAACTTACTTATGTCAAATTGATTATATAAATTTTATCACACGTTAGACACGTTGTATGTCATAGATTTTTTTTCCATTGTATGTTGGTTATGTGAAGTTTTATTTTAAGTTGCAGATTGCAGGCCAGTTATATTGCCAACAAACTACGTCAGCAAATTTCTATTGATTTACTTCAGTGTTTATATTTAATTACCAACAATTTTTAAGTTACAAGCCTATCGTTCTAAATAATATAAATTAGTTGGTCATTACAAATATTACTAAACCTATTTTTCCGAGCAATACGCTTGTAGTTTAAAAAGAATTGTCGTATGGTTTTATCAGTCCAATAACAAGGGTACACTAGAAAATAATTTAAAATATAAAATAGTTTCTTAACAAGTAACGATTGTCACAAATTTAGTATCATAATTTAATAATTCAGTTTTTAATAACACTTAAAGCAAAAATCACAGTGAGATAACTGATAAATAAAACAAGCAATAAACTGTCATCCAACAGAAAGCAGCAAAACGTCTCCATCAAAGAATACCGCTCCCCAAGTCCCCAATCTCATAGGAAATCAGTTAATGTGCCTTCACAATACTAGTCTCGTCGTCAGCGATGTAGGCTAGTAGCTACTGTTGAAGCCACTTAAATAAAGTGTTGATAGTGCGACCATTAATCTTACGAGCGGGCCCCGGCTCATTTACTATGTGACTTCATAAAGTAGTTGCAATACATCTTCCTTTGTTGAGCGTTATCAAAGTTTGGTTTGATAGAAAACCGCTTGGGATGAAGGCAGAGGTTAAAAAGGGCCTGTTTCATTTTGGATTAATCGAATGAAAGGTTGTTGCAGTGGGTTAATTTTGAGACTGTTGTGGGATATGATGCTCTTAACAAGAATTGTAAGGTGTCGCAGGGTGGTGGCTAATTCCAATTCTAATTTAAATGAATTTATATTAATGTAACGTTTATAACTTTTGCTGCTAAAGTATGATAAGAAACGCATGTCAATAACAAGCAAAATTATTTTTAGGATTTTAAATTTATAAGACAAATGCATTGACAGTATTAAAAATTAATGGAATTTTAAATTATAACAGATTTTAAAATACTAAAACCTTTTTCAAAACAAAAATTCATTGTGCAAGCAATACTAAGTTGCCAAAAGCTCGCCGACAGACGTTTCTAATTAAAATAGTCGAGAATGCTAGGGTTATTAAAAAGCGTCGACTCATTAACTCAATTTGCAATCGGCAACTATCGTGCCGCCAACTTAAGTTTTTAAGTAATCAAGAAAATCTTCAGAGCTGTAAAAACACTGCAATCATCTTGCTGCTACTCGGATACCTAGTTTATTTTTGCAACTCTTGCGTTTTGTTTGATTTTGCTTTTCAAAGCAAGTAACGAGTGCTTAGCGATTCTTTGCTGGAAATAAAAACCAGATTCTAAAAATGTAAGCTGCTAGCTGTAGAGACTGATTAGAAGATCTTATTTTTTTCTTAAAATCAAGTATTATTTGGTAGAAAAAAATCGACAGCATTAAAGAGTCCGTGTGAAAGTTGTACATTTAAATACCTTCAAATCGACTTTTGGGTATTAAATTAAAGTGTTTTTTTTTTATTTCTACTATTCCTGAAACAGGAGCTTGAGAAACATAAAATTACATAACAAGTGACTCTAATTGAGGTTCCAAATGTCAGTTAGGTACTATCAGTAAACTTATAACTGATCATTACACGACACCGGTAGAAATTGCTAAAACAATTAACAGATTGCCATAAGCAAAAAAAAAAAACTTAACAGCAAATTGTTTGCATTATATTTTAACTGTCAGGTGAGTTATTCTAAGACTTAAACCCAAATGAGATTTAAATGTAAGTCACAGCTTTGCTCATTCCATATGAACGCTATGTATTCTATACATGCCTCAATAGACAAGCCAATAAATACCAATTTCCCTTCCATTTCATTTCTATATTGGCTCAGTAAGTGCCTCTTTTCACAAAGGATTGGCCGCATGACATGGCATGACGTCACCAGGCATTATGACATTGGATTAACAAGGCGTCTTAATTCTTTGGGGTCAAGTTATTTTGGACGATATGAAGAGATAATAGGGCATGATTCAATCTATAAGGTTTTCTGGATTTAGCTACTGAATATGGAAGTGAAGAGGTGAGCCAAATTAAATCACACTTGGTGTCAATAAAATACTAGTTCCGTGCGCAATTTAAAGCTATTTTCAATAAGGAAACTTAAAAAAACTTTAGTATTTAAAAGTCTCTCATAGAACATAAAATGCGCTAAAATTAATGTGACTACATTGTGAACAATATAATGTGCTTACTCATAATTGTGAGTAAGCATTTTCTTTTCAGTTTAGTTATTCTATAGTATGTACATTCAAAATGAAAACAGATAACATCAAAGTTACGTCATATTTCTTTTTTTTATCACATTTCTGATTCCAGACATGAAGTAACGTAAACCATGGTAAACAGAAAAGACAAACACAGACACAGATATATTTTTAAATACAAACAATAATAATTTCTCACCAAGCAAATATCACAATGCTTTTAAAAATAAGTCGATACATTTTCAGTGGTCTTTGACAATGAAAATGACTCTTTCTTTCTTTATTTTTAGCCATTCATTTGTTAATTACCAGTAATAGGAAGTTCGCGTGAGCGAGTGTAATGTTCGACCAGTCGTTTTGTTTTGAGTCCTTAGATAATGACGGTAGTATCATTACTCTGTAATTGAAGTATCTATTCCAAAAAGGTTGTAATCTTTCATTATGTTGTTCGAATTATATCGGAGTTTAAATTTTTGGATTTGTTTTGAACATATGTATATTATTCGGTATTCTTCTTTTTGGTTATAGAGTAGTGTCAAGTAGTGTAAATCTCATAAATCTCTCTTAATAAAATGAAAAATACGTAGTCAAATGTGTCTGATGGACGTAACAGATTTAAATTATCAGATTTAGTCAAATATCTGATAAGATTGAGTTGTGTGAATTAAACAAAAAAACCTTTTTCACGGTATCCACGTCTGAAGAATGGGGTTTTGAACAGAGATGTCATAGAAAAACATATCTCCACGAAAGTATTCTTATAAATATAATATTCAAACGGCCAGCCTCGGACATCTGTGAATAACATAAATATTTGTTCCGCACCACTAGATACTGCGCCAATTGGGTCGACAACTTCGAAAACAATGTTTTACTCAACATATTGTCCACAAGTTTCACTATTGCCGAGTGTGAATAAATGTGAATTTGAACATTGAATGAATCCCTAGGGTTTTAAAGTTTGAAACCATTTCGTTGTAACATATCCAATGTTGTTTCTCTTCATTTTACGGTACATTACTCGATAAATCGTTCTAATATTCTCGTTATGTCGAGAAAGTAATGTCGCTTGCAAATGACGCGAAGAAAATAGAGATGTCATTTTGCGGTCTTCTTAAGTAATTCTTGTTTCGCTGTCAGGAAATAGTTTAGTCAGATTTTATATTGAAAATTGAGCCGAGGTTTTACCGTCGATGTTTTGATGGAGTTTTATTGTTACATTGCTAGATTGTATTTTTTCTCGGGTTATTTGTAATGGCTTGTTAGAATCGGATTTAATTACAGTATTGACTATGTACTGAAGCATCTTACTTAATTTCTTTAATTTGGTGGTTTGGATTGCACTGCGTAATTGGTAGAGTTTTCAAGCAACGATGACAATCGGTGTGTGTATGTGTTCTAATAATATTACAAACGCGAAGTTGTAAATGATGATGGATTTATGTAACTCTTTCTCGCAAAAACCACTGGATGGATTTAGTCAAAATTTGGTACAAAGATAGTTTATAAGTTGTATTAAAACAAGACATCTTTTGTATCCCAATTTAATGTTCCCGTCAATTATAAGAATAATAAGTCTTGCAGCAATAGCATAAATCATACAAATTGAGTCTCCAGTCAAATATTTAATTCATCTGCTGTGTATCAGCTGCTGTATTAACCACATACATGCCTTTCTTATTTTATTTACTTTGTCCACGTTTTTATCTGCAGACTTCTGCCGCAGGCTGTGGCATCTGCCGTTGTTCTAGGCACTTGTTTTGTGACCGTTTTCCGTTGCATGTACCTACAGCATTAAGATAAGCTCATGTTATGGCCATAAAGAGCGCATCACGGCACAAAATTTTGTAATAAACTGATACATTGTTGTACAAAGTAAGCTTGGAATTGTTATTTTGTGTCTAAAGTTGTTATTAATTCGCTGATAAAATACCTATTATTCTTGCTATTTAGTTGATAAGCCTTTTGTCATATCTGTTTTAATCAACTGCCATGTTTTGAAATTTTGACAGTAATAGGTATTACTTAATTGTATGCGGGTAACACTTAAATGTTTTTAAAAACGTATTTTTGAGTGATAAAACGTGAAGTCATACGGAATACTATAAGTCAATCAAACGATGTAACCAAATCAAAAGGAATGAAAGGCCGATTAAAATACAATTTTTAAAAATTATTATAAGCTTCGTCAGCTGTTAAATAGCATATAGTTATAATCATTTATCGATCGTCTTTACGTAACGATGTTGAATCAAAAACTTTTCAAGCAAAATTTCTTAGGGTATGTTATTAACCATTGAAGTTTCAATACTTTGTTTAAAAGTTACGAACTCCTTTACCGCTATGGATGTTTGTGAGAGTTCAAATATAAATTATGTTAATTACGAACCAGTTGCAAAAGACCCGACGTGAGTATCAATGCGTTTTTACGTAAAGGTCTTTTTATACTGGTCATTCAAGTAAAGTAGACGTTTAATCACACGTGCAAAATTTCCAAATTGTTTTTGATGTTACGTGACTTGATTTTATGGGCTAATGTTAAATGGAATATTAGGTTTCCATCTAATAAGTAATTCCTTTGTTTCTTATCATATTATATGTTTCAATTTCAAAGAAAATATTACGATAGGTTAATTCTTTATCTAATGTTATGTAAGGTACTGATGTCTTTAGCAAAAACTGTGAACTATGCTTCGATAATTTTTGCAAAAGTTCGCTTCTTTATAACCCGAAATGGTACAAAATTCTCTCCAAAAAATGGTTCAAAACATTTCTACTTTAACTGCGTCACAACAGTGACGCGAACAAAACATCACTTAACAAGCGATTCTATGTATTACTCCCTTTGTTATAAAGCTTACTTTTGTTTATCATCTACTTCTATACACCTGACAATAGAGCAGTTGGAGTGGTGCTTCATACACGTTGAATTTCGGGTGAACGTATTCATTAATACGAACAACTCGTATTTGGAATTTTTCAGTAGGATTTCCACCAAATATTATGAGAGAAAGGCGACGTTCATTCTTTTATCTTATAATAATATTTAAGTCCCTTCTTCTGTACAATAAATTGTATTATTATTTGTCCCTCAAAGCTTTGCCTAAATCTGATTTATTCTTTTAAAAGTTAGTGTTCTGTTTAATGGCATTGCCTTGTTCGGTGAATTTAATCGAAAGGTATAATAATATCAAATTTCAATCTGAGAGCCAGTCTGATGGAATGTCTCGAGCCTCCATTTCCTACGTTAGTTGTATCGGAAATGAATCTATCGATATTTGGAACGAGCAACGATTGTTGCGAGTCCCAATGTTATGACCAACAAAGATTGGGCCCCGTGATACCGCCTTGAGGGATTTGTATTTATTTGAAGTCGCGTTTACTGGTTTCATGTACATGTATCTTGAAGTATATCTAGTAATGATAGAAAATAATGTTCTAATTCTCTCTTTCGACGCTAAAGTTGCCAGCCTATTTTAACTAGATAAGTAGTAATGCTTTTACGAAATATACACAAAGAAAAAACAAAAAGGAAAACTGCTGGAAAACACATCTGATCTCCCGAATGAGAGCTAATTACTTCTAGATGATAACTACCTTATCCTCACATTTTTAAATCAAATCAATAATTCCTCCATTGAAATTCATTCATCCGTACACCATGGTAATATTAAGACGATCACATCAGAAAACGAATTGAAATGGAAATTATTGCGATGAACATATTGTAGGTACGTACGTATTTAATTAAAATGTTTGACAATGTGACGATATTTAATTGTCACCATATTTTTGATTCCGCCTAATACTGACAAGATATATCTATATCTTATACTAGCTGTTGCCCGCGACTTCGTCTGCGTGATTTTCAAGATGTGAAAAACTATGAAGTTTAATAATAACGATCATCGCAAAAATGTAATGCAATATTGAAAATGAAACACTTTCTTTTACATTTTAAGCTTGCTTTTTTTCTAAATTATAATGAATCTTGAGCGGCCCAAAGACTATCAAATGTTTGAATCAAACACATTTCATCGTTTACGATACTATCCTGGTGTCAAATATTTCACAGCTGTTTTAATGACTTTTTCTTATTTAATCCCAAAAAGAGGGGCTTATAACTTTGACATATCTGCCTGCCTGCCCGTCTGTCCGTGACATCATAGCTTCCGAACGAATTGTACAATTTTAATTTAAACGTGAATTATGTGCGAGTGTTCGTTAAGACATGTTTGACAAATCGAGCCGTTTAAAAATGGGGGGGGGGGGGTGCAAGTATGGTAAGGTATAACTCAGTCTTAGCACTTCTGCTAAAAATGTTTTACTTTCGAGGGTTTCCATTTTCTAGTTGGGTGGGTTATGATTTTCGAGCACGTCTGTTCTTTGGCCGGCCTACACCTGAATTGTTAGACGGATTATGAGGTATCATAAAATTATTATTGTACTGTAACCAAAGAGGTAAACCAGAACCATATTACTGAGGCCCCGGTGTCCGTTCGTCTGTCCGTCTGTCACCTGGCTGTTTCTCAGGAACAGTGATAGCCAGACAGTTGTTATTTTCACACACGATGTTTTCTGACGATATAAATAAGATGTCAAATTATTTTTGTGGACGGAGCTGGTGAAGTGAGAGTCGGGCTCGGTAACTGTGGATGTTACATAGTGTCATAAGATATAAGATTTTGCAAAATTGCGCCCAGATAAACGGTTTCCTGAAACACGTTATGTTTGATTGTCCTCTTAATATTAAAACTGATCTTCCTCACAAACATTTGGAATATTTCCAAAATAAAAAAGTTGTTAAACGTGTTATCTTGGCCCCTTGGTGTTTTGATCATGATTTGCCTTTAAATTGCTGATAAATAAATAGCGTGAAAAAAAATATCAGACACCCCTTTTTTTTAAATTGACAATGACAAAAATCTAAAGTATAGGATATGTCTAATTTGTGATGTTACAACAAAGCAAAATATGAACATAAAAGTGACTTCATGCGCATGAGTTCTATTTACTGTACCAATTTACAAAGAAAAAATACGTATTTTATTCGTTAACCTACCTGACGATCATTGAAGTAAAATACCGTCATCCCTACTGCATAAATGGAACTTAAATAAAGACTACATGAGGTTGGTTATGAGGTTACGCTGTCGATACTGACAACCAAAATGAATCTTCCAGACATTGTATAACGGATGTAAGTGCTGATAGCTACAAGCTATTATCAGCCTTATTGGAGAAATTTCCAAAAATATGTTTCTAATCCTCGTCGGCTTAGCTTTGGGATCTCAAAAACTCATTCAGTCTCGTTCCTTTCCCTGTGTTTACCAGGCTACGATAGAAGGAAATTTTAAATAAGTAGAGATTACAATAAATTGTTAAAGGAATCTTTGGAAAGGCCACGTGTGCGTTCTCTGTAATGGCGGATGTAGACCAATCAAATCGTTAAAATATTGAAAAATCCCAGGTATCAGTAGACATTGTTTTATCAATAGATACGTAATGTCAAAAACCTTCTAGCGTACGCTCTTATTCATTGATATCGATATTGATCTTTGGTCTTATAGATCTTTCACATTGCATACCTATTATGAAGTTTTTATGCAAGTTTTCTGGGCTTTTCTATCCGAAATACTTTTGGCTTATGTAATGTTGCAAATTTAAGAAAACTTTATTTCATTGTTTGAAAGGCTTTTTTTTGTTTGAAAGTTTATATTTTTGTTGCTAGTTGTTACAGATGAACCAAGGTAATATAATTAACTGTGTCGTTCAGTAATTTATTGTTGCATAATTATAGATGAGATCAATGTGAACTACATGCAACTTTGGGTTGAGTGTCACTACGAATTCTTTTATCTTGAAGTAGCATCGCCAACATTACCGAGCTAAAGACATAGGTATATACACCTATCGTAAATAAACACAAAATCATATTACGGCATTCCACATTTGAACTTGAGTAATTTTAGTACACCAGTAAAAATAAAAATAATTTAAGTTCCTTTGTTTCAAGAATGTACCGATTACGAAGTAACATTTGCATCAAAAGAATAATAATAAGAGTATTAATAGTTTATGTTTCTTTTTTTTTAATTATTGTCGCGCTAGGTCTACATTAGACTTGAAAGAGAATAAAATGACTGATTTTGTGAAAATGATTTACTTTCGAAAAAATATATTATTGCTCTGCCAAAAGTCTTAAGATAAATAGCGTGATGTTTTTTGAGTAAATTGATGACCGTGCTGCCTACTACTCAATGGGGTGAAAATACACCTCATAATTGTATTACACGATGTTACGGGTGAGTCTAAAAATTTAAAACTTTACTGCTCATGCCCCCTGCATAGTAGCGTTATGGGTTTTGTATATTTGTGGTATCATGTGAACGATAAGCTTCATGCAAAATTTGAACGAAATATATTCAGTAGTTTATGAGATAATTTGATATTTGTGTATAGATATAAAAGGCTCCTGCTCACCCCCTGTAACGAAAAGCGAGATAATAAGTAAAAAGTATGTTGACCGGACCTCTTGTTGATATTCTCTGAAAATATGAATCAAATCTATCCAGTACTTTCCGAGATCTTTCCGGACATACATACAGACAAACAGACAAACAGACAAACAGACAAAAATTCTAAAAATCATATTTTCGGCATCGGAATCGTTCGTAGACCACCCTCCAATTATTCTTTTTAAAAAATATTCAATGTACAGTTTTCACTTTTCTACAATTTTATTATATGTATAGATTGTATCTTATACTCTTTAATCTGCTTCTTCATTTGTTTTAAGTTTCATACCGTTCTGGTTGCCTGAATTTGGCTGACAACGAGTCAAATGTTTTAGCATCTGTATGTATCCTGTTTTGTCATGTCTTTTTTAATTAGTTTAAACTTTTCTATGGGTGTTTTATGACATGACAAATTTAAAATATCATAATTCCATTTTAAAATACCAACTGAAATACTTACAATGCAAACTATGCCTGTATTTTTGCTATAACTTTAAAAGTAAAATCCCAATTTCTAATGGTTGGATCAAATTTCTTAAATATTTTCCGACACACTTTTTCCAAGAAAAACTGAATATAGATTATAAATACCTAAATTTTACTAACTAATTTCGTTCTGTGACCTTTAGAAAATCGTTTCTTAAAAGGAGATTAATATAATTTTAATTCTCAAATTGAAAAGAGCGATATTTATTCAGGGGATTTGAATTGTCAATCAAAATTGTGGCGGTCCAGTTTTTAATGAAATATTTTCTAGGAATATATTTTTAATCATCAACTATTTTACAGATACATTTTATACATTATTTTCTTGCTACTTTCATACAAAAGACTGCGAAGGTTAGAAAAGGGGTTGGTGGGTAAATACTAGGTAAATCGTTTATGACTGCATCAAGAAAAGACGAAGACTAATTAATCAATTAAATACAGTGGTGTACAATAAAGAATATTCTAATCTAATCTAATCTATAGGGGCAGGTAAAACATCCGGAAACACATTACACAGAGCTCTAAGGAATCAGGAAAAAGCAAGAACTTCTCTTAGACCAAGAATACTTTAAGTTATACATATTAAAAAATACCAGATGATCATCAAGACGAAAAAAAAACAACATTAAAGAAAATGCAAAACAAACAAAAACACATTTACAAAAGGCGCATTGAATTTAAATTGGATCTACAAATAAATTCGTGATACTCAACGAAGCGAAAATAAATAACAGTGTCTCTTGGTTGCCTCGAACAATACAATTTACAATCGGCTCTTATCGAGCAAAGCCGATACAAGGCAAACGGCTTTACACGGTCAAATTGATAACGACGGGCGAAGCTATGTCGGGATCCTTGCCTGGAGACACGTTAAGGATCGGTCGCACGCCGACGCTGATCCAAGCAGCCTTTGGGAGCTTACTCTAATGATTTACACTCAAATAAAGGCCATTTTCAGCCTGACTTAATTTATGTTTGGATCACGTAAGCCTGTGACCGCTTCGTTTACACCTGAACGGTTTTAGGAATTGTCATTACAGAGGGTTATAGTAGTTTCCAAAGGATTTACGGTATTGGAGTTATTTGGGTGGATTTCATTGCTCGTCATGTAATATTATTGACTACGATGTTCATTTTATCAATAATCCTTTTAAGTGATTTTAAATAATATATACTTATTTTATTCGTATAGTTTAAAACCTTTTTAATTATTTTCAGCGAGTATTACATCAGGCAACTTACATAATATTTCCGTTGGCATTTACGATATACTAGGACGCGACTCTCGTGAGCGTTACAGCATTGAGCCAGCAATTTCAAAATGTGGAAACCATCAGTATGTGCGATGTCACAGAAACCTGTATCACTCATGTGAAGTTAATATGCTCGTTTGTGGACGTACGGACGCCAACGCTTGCTACAAGCTTTAAAAGCATTTCTATTGCTGCTGTGGAGCGAAATGCTGCTATGCGCGTTATATTGCTATCTTGCTTACACAATAGATACAGAACTGATTCAAGACTGCTACTTTTGAAACGTTATTGTACCAATGTTAAATGTTTAGGTTGGTTCTTGAGGAACTGAATCATTTGTTAACGTTTCCTTTGCCCCTATTAAAAGCTGACATAGAAATGACTTATCCAGTGTTGTTGCTTCCTTTATAGAAAAAGATCAAATTTAGATCTTTTTGATTCTCCTTTACGGTTTAGGAATTGCATCTTGATTTTTACATTAATTGATTGTCAGGTATTTGTAAAAAAATGAGAACTTTCGTAACTTTGAGAAGGTTGTAATTACTTGTTAAGCTCAACCTTACAATCATGCGCGAAAAAGATTATTGAACCGCCCATAGAATATTCATACATAACTTGATAAGCCGATATCGATATGTAGATGTAGTTTCAATTTCAAATTGAACAACATCGGGCTATGAAAATCGATAGTAATTTATATTCCACTGAAATAAATAATTGAAAAGCAATTTGTGAGAACAAATCTCGGGCACTACGCCCGGCGTGGGGTCGATGACATGGCTAAACTACATGCTGGTTTGAATATCCTATTCGGGAGTTTTAATGAGATAAAAATATCGAATTTCTTATATTTCTAAGAAAGGTAATTTATAAGCGTTATGAGACAGATTTCTGCGTAAAGTATCTTAAATAGGGTCTGAAGTTAAGCAAGTTTATTTTTATTATTTCCACACGCATTCTTTAAAATCCTATTAAAAATGTAACTTTGGTGGTGAGATTTGACCTGCTCTTTAAATACGGGCTGAAGTCGTTGCAGCATTTCATAACAATTGGAGAAGAACTGAATTTTAACCATACAGAAAACGTTATCAAGTAATACAATACATAGGTCAACAACTTACTTTCTTTTCGTAAAAAACAAACGTAAGAAACAAACATCATGACATTAAAAGCTTTACACAGAAAAAAGAAAAACAAAACAATACACACTTAAAACCACACAAAACAAACAAAATATTTACTCCAGTATCAAAGTCCGAGGTTAGTGGAAAAATCCAATTGTTTTCATTGTTTACTAATTGAATATCTATCCAATTACACTCGTATTTCATTCTATTTTAGTGTAACACGCACTCCGGTCAACACCTACTCGTTTGTTCTATATCACACATGTTCCTCATCAGCATTAGTAAATGAAAGAGAATGATTGATCGGGCTCGTTAACGAAGAAATGGGAAGATTAAATCGGATAATTACGTTATTTACTGCTGATAAGTTGGTGTTATTCCAATGGTAGTAAGTCTAGGTTTTACTGAATGTATCGTTATGTAGACACGAACTTAAAAAAGAAAATTGATTAATTAATATTTTTTACATGGGGGGTTTTACAAACATTCATGTCACATGCACAAAGATTTACAGACTTACGTTCCTAGATCACACGAACGCGGAGAAGCGTTCTTGTGATACGCAGGGATCAAACCCGCGACAGGTCCAACAAATTGGTTTATCAAAGTGACCTCAACCACTTGCCTATACCTTTGCCTACCTAGTTTGTAACACAGGGCTCAGAGTTTTAAATCGCATTATAATATGGAATGTAAACACCAATGGACTTGTCAATTAAGAACATTTATAAAAGTAGTGACTAAGTTTATTCTACATTTATAATAACGGCTGTTTATACCGGTGGAAAATTATCTCACGTAGATAATCTTCGATGTTCCATGATACCAGTCTGTCATATGATCCATTTAAATGCTGTAAACAAAATAATGAAACAATAAAACAACAACTACAAGCTACTTTACAAATACAAGCAGACAATAAACTATAAGTAAACCGCTGTTAAAACTTTACCTTGCCGAGAGCACTTCGTTTTTATGACGTAAATAATTTCAGTTGTTCGAGCCAAGCCGTACGAATAATGTTGTGTATAAACTTTCGTAAAACGCAAAACTTTGAAAGCGGAAAATTGAATACAGACCTTACCATCACCTCGACTGGCCTATTGGTCTAATGGTTAGTGACCCTGACTGCTATAGAGGAGGTCGTGGGTTCGATTCCCACCCAGGACAAGGTTTGGTATGATGAGCAAATTCATTTTGTTCTGTGTCTGGGTGTAATTAACTATATTATGTATGTCATAAGTATGTTAATCAGCTGTCTAGTACTCATAATACAAGCTATGCTTATTTTGAGACTAGATGGCGTTGTGTGAGAGTTGTGGAATATTATTATTATATCAGCCAATCAGAGCGCATCTAATAATATGATTATTAGTAGATTCTGTCTTCCTCTACTCTAATACTCTTACTTTTGGTGATATTCTGACCCCTAGGTACGATAAATATAGAACGTTATAAATACTTCAGCATAACCTTAGTACTGTAGCCTCATCCCTCGTAGCTAAGTTCTGTAACATATTGTTTTTAGTGAGTTTTCTCACACCTGTGGCTGTGATGAATATGTTCTTGAATGTCTGACTTTTTTACGAGACTGCAGCAGTAGCTTGGTGATGAAGGAAATTGATACTTTTAATAGTATCCGATTAAAATAAAGAACTAATACAATTATTTCGGAATTAAAAAAAGGCAAATTGGACGATCTAGGCTTTGTTTTTTTTTTAATTTAGTATCAAAAATGGGAACAGTATTTTAAAAAGCGTGGTTAATATTCGGTTCGACTTTATCCTAAGACACTCTATGTAACTTATACCCTACATCCATATCTATTACCGATAACTGTCTATCACAAACTCCTCACAACCCCATCAGTTTTCCTATTAAAGTCTCGAAACTTTTCAAAATACGAAAATAAGGTCGCCAAAGGACGTATAATATCTCCAATACCAATTTTTATATAAAAACTTATTGCCATAAATCATAAAGTTATTCAACGAACTCCGATCCGCAAGATAGGCACTTTAAGTTAGTTTAATGTAGTATTCAGTGCAAGTTGAGCTAACTTGAAAGCAAGTTGGAGCCAGATAAGGGTGACGACATACAAGGTAATGTAACCCTGGGGGTCTACTATTATCTATCACAAATTCAAGTAGGACAGTCGTAAGAGAGGCGAGGAAGCCGACGCTATTTACACCTCGGCGTCCACAAAGAACACACTATTGGCCGGTGGAAAGCCGCAGGCGTTGTATGAAGGATTGCAACGCATTGCCAAACAAGGTCACAAAAACGCGGATGACTTAGCACGGGGGTTCAGGTTTAAACGACACTACATATTTCCTCCCCCGAAGGAGTGGGTGTCCATGAGGATTCCTCCGCCGTAACGAACAAAATAGGACAGTCGTAAGAGAGGGGCAGCGCTCTACGTCATGTATAGCGTTATCTCGCTTCCATAACTGCGAAAGTCTTACTTTGAGAAAAGATGGTACGCTCCCAGGGTATGAATACTATCAAGTATTAAGTACTTCCTCCACTAGTGCAGTTTGGGTACAAGGTGGCAATAAAGATGAATATTCAGTTTCTTGTTTTTGACATTGTATCGTAAGGTATTTCCATATAAATATTTGTACTACTCGGTCTATCTTAGAAATCATCTTCAGCCTAGCCATTTCCCAACTTTGTTGCTGTCGGCTTTGTCTATAAGGAGCTCCACATCAGTGGTTTACAAGAAGCTCCTCCCCTAACCTTCAATAAAAGTTTCGCAATTCTCCTTTTGTATATCTTGATTAATGAAAATAATAAACCTTTCTGATCTAGACTACTTGTACAGCACTGGCAATTCTGAATACGTCAACTTGAAGTAAAATAGGAATGAGAAATAAATGTTTTTTTTTTTAACATTATTGGCAAACTCAAATTGCCTACTCATACACGAAGTTAGTAACATATTAAATAGTTACGAAGCCTCCTATAAGTATTCAAGTTCATCATAAATTTTGTTATTCTGCACACAGAATATAAATATTGTTACAGAACAGCTGTATAGCCTTTTACCGTGCATCAAAAAAGGCTTTATAAATTCATCAGCTGTTCAGTATTCAGCGGCTACTTCCAGACAACATGTGGTCTTGAATCCTTAAATTATTAATTCTATAAGTAAGTTTATTGAGTGCACCTGATACTTTATATAACTTGGCAAAATATATATTATAAATTTAACGTACCTTGTGTCGATGTTAAATTTTAAGTCGTGTGCTAGTTAAAATTTATAAAGAAATGTGATATGTCTACCTGATAATAAAAAAAAATCGGGATAATTGAGCTGGGCTCAAATAAGTGAAATATGTTCTTGAATAATAAAAAAGGTATTTTTTAAATAAAGTGGTATAAAATTAATTAATTTTACCCATTCAATGAAATTATGTATTGCCAAAATCAACCAGCATTCAACAACCTGAAACCAAACATACCTTAATATTGATAACTGTTTTTATGATCATAGCAAACATTTGTTTTATTTATTCACAATTAAATTCACTCAAACATGTTTGCTTTGCAAGTGCTATGCAATTATAACTATTAATACAAGCAAAATAAGTTATAGTTTTAATCTTCATAATATTGTGTCTGCGCCCTAATCAAAGCTCTGAGGCTGTTGGTGTTTGATAGTTCTCCGAGTTTCGCTTCACATTAATGGCTGTTATGAATACATTGTAACTTTGATATTCATTTACAGACAGCGTTTCATATTTCAAGTGCTTTCGAAATGTTTATTCAAAACTGCTGATTAAAATTGGAATTTGTTTTCGATCTTTATTGTTTATTTTAATGCATGTTTTTTATTCATGTGTGTTCATGTTGTGTTGGTTTTAATTTTGCTTAAATACGCTGACATATTTTTATACACGATACTGAAATTGACAAATTAACAAAGAACAAAATTACCCAAATAAAAAGGTTTGCAGTTATTTTCCTCCATTTTTTCCTCCTTCAAAGAAGTTATTGTTTCCGTAGACAGAAACGCTATTTAAATGTAAAAACCTTTCTAGCCAAGTGGCATTTCAACAGCCCATACGGTAATTATAGAAATATAGGTGTTATAAATGTGTAGAAATGTCATTTCGTTTCGTTAAGTCACGTGACTTTGAACTGTCACGTCCATACATTATTAATATATTATGTTGGGAAAAAGCTAGGATGATGATCTGTTTCTTTTTACGAATGACAGTGATAGTGCGATGATCCAGAGTTATCCTAAAAGAGAAAACTTTTTTAGGATAACTCTGGGTCTGAAACAGACCATCATCCTAGCCTTTTCCCAACACAATATCCATTAGTAATGTAAGAACTTGACAGTTACATCAGTAATGCCTGGCAGTGAATACTGGACAAAATACATATGTCATAACATTTCACATGAAAAATATAGTACATTTGAACGTTTAACATTCAAACCCGTACTCCTGTTAAACGAAAAGAATATTCATATATACATTGAACACACAAGTCACGTTTTTAACAGTCAGGGTTAGTTTGTAATAACACTAGCGTACAGATTGTGGCGAATATTTAAATACGACTGAGTTTTAAGAACTGAGCACGTGACAAGCATTACAAAGCAGAAGTATTTAAGATTTCCCTTCGTCACTATTTGAGATGAATAGGATTTTCTTTTAAAACCAGTTCCTTTTTAAAAATTGTAGCTACAGGTAAGTTTTAACGGTTTCTTTTAGTATCAACGTGTTTTATTATACTTTAGTCATGTTTTAGGTAAGTCCAAAAGTTTGTGATGAATTCTTTATTATATTTCTTCTTTTAAACACCAAGAAATTGAATCCTGATATTGCGAAGGGGTTCACAAACATTCAAGTCATTTATAGAAGATACTCAAATTCAGAACCTTACGTTGATTACAAACATGCTGTCCAACGCGGGTATGGAACCATTGACACGTCGCCGTCAGTTATGAGTTGGTTGTGGTGCTCAATAAATACGATATCTTAAGATTTTATTTTATTGGGATCCATTCATTAGATCGCGTCAAATTGGTCTGAACTTTAACGATAATCATAAAACATCACTAAGTTCACATTGGACATACATCCTCCACATATCAACAAAGAAACTACTTTATAACTACTAGAAAATAAAAAAACACGATATCGAAAGCTCTCATTTTATCGTAAGTAACTCTTTTTGTTTACTCTCTATAACTAAGGAAGGCTGAATAACAAACATTCGAGACACAAGACGTGGAGAAATGTATAATTCTCGTACCAACTCGTCTGAGAACCTACCAGTACATTTTGAAGTAGAAGAAATATAGTCGTGGGAGCGAGAAAGTGCTCTACATATATAGCGTCATCTCTCTTCCACCCCTGCATCTGTTGTACTTCATGAGGTTTTGCCATGCCCGTGTACTTACATCGGTTAATGGCACCGTTGTACATAGATTGAGTTTCACAAACGAAGTATAATTTCGCATTTTGTATACTCCCCTAAAACCTTTTTGTTTAACCTTTTACAGATAAGTTCTCCAGCTTTTTTACGTGTATTAAAATGACAACAGAGGCTCGATAAAAATCAAAGCTATTTCTAGTATATAAAGGCTTGTATGTTTGTTACTCAGAATGTGACGTAATATTTCAAGTTTATTCAAGTAAAAACTTTATTTAAATATCAAAAATAGTGATATTTCTACGGTAATTTGTGATCTAAATACAACGAAATTTTAGTTTATTTATTAAAAAGTTACATGATAATTTCCACTGAACCATTTCTAACACCACTTTCCAAGCATTTACCTTTCCTAACTCACGAACTGTCTGGAGAGTTACAACTTCGTCGACACTGTCGTTTGTCATACTTTTTCGCCGACACGCCTTCACCTTAAGCACTGAAAGAGCAAAGGTAATGACGGTTTCTTAAATTCGCCAAACATTACAAAGGCGTAAACTGAACACTAGGTAAGATTCACAGTGAGTGCTTCTAATGAGGCACTTTTGAGGTACCGGCGTCCGCGCCATTAGTTGCGCCGTTTCCTTAGACGCTCCAGTAAATATTTGCCAAGATATCGCTGGAAATTTTACTGTTTGAAAAAAGACTTTACTGTTTCGGGTGACAGTTGAATATTGCTTAAACAAGGAAGTTCGCAATTTTTTTGTAACTTTAATGCGTCGCTGCGAGTCAGTTGGCGACTGTGCACGGTTGCTCAAATTTGTCTCCTACGAAACAGACTTTTTGTGTAATGCGCGAAGGGCATTGTAATCACCTTTATTTTTAAAACAACGAGTTCAATTTTCGTAAACACTTGTTATCCAAGCCTATATCTACTTGTCTAAGAAATCTATTGAAAGTGATTGTTAATTCTTTAAAGCATGTATGTGTGTTTGTATGTTACCTCTTCAAGCTTAAAAAGCTGGTGGATTTTGATAAAATTGGGAATGGCGGTAGCTGACACTTTGGATTAATAAACTATATTAATTATATTGGACGGCGTAAAAATATGGAAATGTTGCAGCTGATACCAACTCCCATGATAAATAAAAATAAGTGATTGCCATTTTCCATCTATTTGTCTTAATCGTATTTCAAAACATATTTTTAAGACGACCTTTCACACTAAAATGAAATGAAAACAAAACACACTCACTTAACATTTACGTATAATTCCATTCTATTCAATTCAATTTCTTTAAAACACACGACGGCTCTGAATTTTACAACAATGGATCCTTGCTATACCTCCCTACGATATTTAATTCGCAAGTGGGATTCTAGCGTCAACGGCAGAGCTACCCTTCAAGAGGTCATTGAAAGAGTTCAGCAAACTGTTTGCACTCCTTGTAATAGAATAAAGTACCTAAATGACAGCATTCATTCCTTCAATTGTTTCTTCATCAAACATTCATTGAAAAATGTACTTAGAATCAACTTTGTGTAAAGACCAATTTTGTTTGTATGTGTTTATGTTATCAAGGCATTCGCTACTAACGGAGATAATATGATTTGATTGCTGTTATTTGAGAAATGATTGTTAGTTTCAGATTTCACAGTTAATATTTACAGGTTTATTAGAAACTAGCTGTTGCCCGCGACATCGTCCCCGTGGGTAGAAAATATAAGTTACGATTTATACCCGCCCTGTTCCTTTTTCACATTTTCCATTGTATCTTCGCTCCTATTAGTCGCAGCGTGATGGTTTATAGCCTAAAGCCTTCCTCGATGAATGGTCTATTCAACACAAAAATAATTTTTCAATTTGGTCCAGTAGTTTCTGAGATTAGCGCGTTCAAACAAACAAACAAACAAACTCATCAGCTTTATATATTAGTATAGAAGTATAGATATGATTGTATCTGATCTAATGTAAAACTTATATTTTTAATTAGCAACAAACAATTTTTAATTCTTTTTATGATATATTATTCTGTTGTTTACTGTACATTATTGAAATATTTGCTAAATTATCTGCTAAACAGGTAAAATATGTACTATGCTGACAAAATCAATTATTTTAAATCGACACAGAATTTTTTTCCCCACTAATGATAGTCCAAAACTTCTCCTCGTATTTAACGGACTACTGTAAAACCGTAAATGTGTTTTAATCCAAGTTGAAACGGCAAAAGTTATAATATCGGAATAAAACTATTATTCCAACTATTTCGCTGCGGAGAACCGCCACGCTTGAAGTTAATTAATTTTAAATTTCATTAACAACTCGACTGCGCTGCAATTCAGTTGAAATGCGACTCAAATCCCACTTTAAATCATGTCGTATATATAGGTCTAAGCTGGCGTACTAATGAACACATTTTCACTACGAGACTCCCCAAATATGACGCAACCTATCAGAAGGGCGCAAGTGACACGAAATGCGCAGACAATAATATGCCGTATTGTTTTGAGTTATGGGTTTCATTAGAACGTTTGCCTATTTGTGTCTGTTATGTAGACGCTTTGTAAACAAGGGTTAATAAGCAAGTCGCTGGGAAGTGAGTTTCATACATTCAGTGATAACTTAACCGAGATCACCAATATGTGAAACTTTGTACTGGTGAATTGTTCTGTTTAAAAGATCTAGACGTTTATTGCTTTAAACCAAATTCGATTATTTTTACTTTTTACTCCCTCATAATGAAATTTTTTTTTGGTGCCGCGGGGGTTCCACAATCATTCGTGGGTCACATAAATGTTTGTCATACGCGGGCGTCGAACCTACTCGTTGCGCTCATTAGGTAGTGAGCAAAATAATGTTATATATCTAAGGAAGGAAAGAAGACAGCTTTAATTTTTGGCACACATATGTGTAATTTGGGAAAGGTTGAGATAAATAAGATCTTTAGTAGCAGTTGATTTTTAACTGGTAAATAAACACAAAGACGTCGAAAGTTTGGTGGCAGCGCTCGCTCCATACTTTCATAAAAAAATACAGCTATAAGTCCGCGTTCACACCAAACTAGCCAGACGCCGACCATGAGCGAGGTTTCGGAAAATAGTTTTATTTTGATAAATATTAATTTTTTACACGCTGCTACGCTATGAGCTGCTTACGGACGCTACGCCACGCGTTACGTCCGCGCTGCGCTACGTATAATGACTACGCTTACTTACCGTATACTTTCACGTTTGTATCAGGACTCAACAATTGTCTTGAATGCGAGCTAAGTTTTCGCATTTGGACTCATGCCGTTTCGTTTCGAATTCAGATACCGGCAAAGTTTCACATAATATACGACTTTTTAACGAAAAAGTCACAGATTGCTCGCAGTTGAATTATTGATGACCGACGGCAAGAATGAATAATTTCTTCACTTAACAACTAAGAAAAGTGATTGTTCTTTTTATTAAAAAAGTAATTAATCTCGAATTAAAACACTCTCACAATTTCAACATTCAATTTATTAGACGTATAATATCGGAATTTCATTGTAACGTTTTTTTTTAATTTTCTTGTCTATTTTTACAGCGTTTATTATGATGGGCGGTTTACATCACCCAATAAAAAGTCACTTCTCTATTTATTTACAAGCAGTAAAACAAGCTTTGTTTCAGCGTCTATAAATATAAATATACATTTATTTTACTTTTATATACAAAATATTTCTTTTAAACTTAGGTCATATTTACAAATAATTTTAGATCAAACGTGTCTGATCAAAGTGTAATATTCTTTGGTTTTTACATTGTTATTTAATACTTTTGTGGTGGACAAAGTTTCTCTTTGACCAATCAGCTTAAAAAGTTTATTTTTCATCATAGGATTTTGTCCTTTATTGTTTTAAACAAGCTTTATTTACAGGGCGAAAGTTCTTTGAAGTTACGCTATAGTTATTTATTCCAATCACGATCGGCTACAACTTCTAAGTAGTGTTTGCTGAGGGACATAACATTTCATGAGTCTGTAAATTCAGGCTTTTAAATGAACGATTAAAAAAATGGGGAAAACGGCGATTGATACAATTAATATCAATACATCGTAACTTCAAAGACTCCGTGTGCTAAATAATAATTCCCTAATAATAAATTATACATTCATTATATCTATTGATATCTTATCATGATACGTAGTAAACAATATTATTGTACTCATTATAACATGGAAGGCTAAACAATTATCTGATACGACGTTTTTAGAATCATCGTTATTGACCCTTGGCCGCCTTTACACAAAAATGTGACGCAAATATCTGAATATACAAAAAGAGATCGGTTAGGTCAGGTTAAAAAAAGTTTGGTTTATAAAAATATTAATTTAAAATACTTTGTAAACGTCTCCCAGAAAAAGGAATATAATAGTTGTGAAACGATGGTTTTACAAACATTAAGATATCGAATCACAAGCCCTGAGGACACTCAAGCTTGGAAAAGAATGGATCACACAAAGGCTTGTACGGTAAAAGTATATAACGTCAGGAATAATGTATTTTTCTGCAATGAGAGATAGCATATAAAACAAATAAACGCCGAGGTTTTTTATTCAGCGGAAAACATTCTCATTAGAATATTGTCTCTTTTAAAAAGGGTGGAAAATATTTTAATATAAAATACTGCTATTCCATGCAAATAACATGCGCTGTTAATTTTCTTTTCATTATGTCTAAGTAAAGGCGATGCATGTTTGTGTAGCTAGGAGAACTTCGCCTTAATTATAACTGGTCGACCAAGTACTGTCATTTGCATAATTACCTTTTATAAAAACCGCACTTGTTTCTACTTTTTGTATATTTTTAATTTGATAATGTAGCATTGTAAATAAAAATTATGAGTGGAAACGTTAATGCAAGAAAAGTAAATGGTAATACCTAATTACATTGCATATTGTAAAATGCATGGTAATTTATTGTTTCGATATTTTTAGTGGAACTATTTTCTCTGCCAATATCAATAAAATCAAATTTAATGCTTCTAACGATACGGCTCCAAAATACAATGTAGGAAAGGACCAAAAACTAATACAAAAACGAAACCTTGAACCAAACCCGTTCCTTAGTACCTATCTCCCGACCCGATCTTAGATGCGGCGTTAGTAATTTAGTCCTTCGACCCAGAATACTAGCGATCTGATATGTGCAGCATTTATGAATAAATAGGTCAGCGATATCTCTGTGTGCTAAGATTGAATCAATGTGTAGTCCTTAATACAAAGATCATGTTAATCTGGGGGTTTGACTTCAGATCAGGTTCGTTAGTGGTTGGTCTGAACGCTTTGAAGGTAGTTCCGTTCGTAACGATTATATTCTGTATCCTAATGAGAATGTTCTTGAAATTCTGAGACGCTAAAGAGTTCTAGACAAGTTTTTGGATTCAGATTTCTTCATATTAAACTTGCTAAAGTTTTAAATCGAAGATAGTAATTGAGTTACAAATATTTCAATCACGAAATGTGTAAAGACGTCAAGGACCAGTCGGATCCAAACAAAACAAGTCCTAAGTTCTAGAAACCTAGTTTCCATGGTAACAACGGCGTCGTCAAAGTTCATGAAGGCTAGCATCGGTGTCACTCTCTGCCCCTCCTAAGAGGAGCGTGGACTCGCAGGGCTGCGAGTGGGGCTGTGGCTCCGAGGGTTGGAGGGGCGGCAGTAGTCACAGCTCGATGGGCGCCGCGCCCTTCCAGGTCACGCCGGCGCGGAGTAAGTGGTAGAGTCGCAGGACGCACCATATACATAAGCACTGTGGAAGAAATTTGAATTGTAGTAATTGATTGATCTTAAATTAATCAAAATTGATTACGGAGAAAAGGATCAATTGAATGTGATCGGTCCTGTGAGCCGCAATTATTTTCTGATATTTGTTAAATGGTTTGGTCTCGTGGGCCGAGCTAATATAATTTTGCAGTTACAACACACAACTGGCAACTTTGCAGCACTTTTTAACGTGAATTACATTGGCACGAAAAGTAAACAACGTGTTATAGCAATAATATATAACAATAATTTGAGTAAAACTTGGCTTCTGGTGGCTATTCTCTTTATTATACGTTATAATAACTGCCAAGATATTCTAATGCTATAGGATAACTTCCCAACAACTCTTTAAACTTAACTATTTCATTTTAAATGTTTTCAAGATTTTTGTTACTTTTTGTCTTCGGCAGCTGAAATAATGATAAATAGTCGCACTTTTTTGGAAAGGTATACTCGTGATGTGGTTGTAAACGTATATATTATATATATAAGTAATTTAAGAGACTACGCAATGCCAATCCCTGAAATGAATCAAGCATGCTTTAAAAAGTTTGCGTTGCTAAAGTTGCATTAAAGTTTATTACTGTTATTGTTTCAAATTTATTTCTTGTATAAACTTCAGCGTCAATATGCAAAATGACCTATTTCTCAAGACGCTGAAACTTTCAGCGATAGTGTACTGTACTGCTTAAACTTCGCCGTTACCGAAGTTATTAACTTAAATGGAAATGTTTCGTTCCTTAGAAATGTTCACTTCGTAAAGACAAATATACATTGAGGAAATGACTTGTTAACATGCCACTTCATTTGTGGAAAATGAAGATGATTAAGTAGTTCAGCTTTGCTCATTAAAGAGACTGATAATTGTTCATGAATATTGTTTAATTATTGAAGTAATGAATTAGTTTTTTTTTATAAATGCGGACAACATCACATACATTGTTCTGAACCCAAAGTAAGTTGCTAATGCACTTGTGTTATGGAATTCAGATACAACGAAGGTACCACAAACACCCAGACCCGAGACAATGTAGAAATAAGAATTTTTACATTGACCCGACCGGGGATCGAACCCGGGACCTCAGGGCTTGCGACACCTTGAAACCGGTGCGTACGCCACTCGACCACGGAGGTCGTCAGTTTGAATAGGATAAAATTGTCATTTATGATTATCCAAACACCTATTATTACATTTTTAAATTGAAGGATTGAAAGGGTTAAAACCAAATTTAGAACAACCTTTAGGCACATTGTCACGGACCGTACATGGTGTTTACTAAAAGGTTATATGTATATGCCAATTAAAATAGCTTTTTATATACACACCGTTTAAATTGAATAGCGATTTGGGGTCACTACGTCGTCATACGGATAAAAATATGTACTTTCTTATTTTATAAAAATATATTTTTACATTCCCTGGTTCAGAAGGTTCGTTGCTCTATATTAAGTACAGAAGCGTTGCATCATAATACACAAGTCATGGGTATAGTGTGTGATAATTTGGAAGTTATGTTACAATATACGAAGTGTTAGTGTCATCTATTGTAACTTCCTTGCTTTTGATAGAAGTTACTAGATTTTGGGAACAGCGAGGTCAACACCAAGTATTGTTGCCAAAAAGCGAGTCTTCTTTATGTCACTACGTCAAAATGTTTACGAAACTTTGTTGGTTGCGTTGCAACCAAAAAACCAACCTCAGGTAAAAAGCAGAAAATACGCTTTCTGAACATTTAAAAAGCGTATTTTTGTCGGGAAAGTTTTGTTCATACACAATGGCGGTCGTTGCGTTATTTCGGGGCATGTCGCATGTTGACTTATGTCATACGACACACAAAAGAACGGGAGCGACTTTGCTAAGCCGTAAAGGTACATTTCCGTGCACTGCTACCGTTTGCAGTCGCACGACAATGGTTAGACGACGTTTCACTAACATGTCTGAAGTGACTTGGGGACTGTCCATCCTATTACAGAGTTTTAGCTTAAACTAATTCACATCAAAACAGGAATTAACCATTTTTTAAATTGAAGTTTATCACATTCAAAAATTACCTAACCCAAAATAAATAAGCACAGATTAGGGAGTTTAAATTATTTCGAAATCATTGCTTGAGCAACAGCACCTTACTTATATAGGCTACGTGTGGCGCAATCTGCCGCGAAGCACGGAATTGTACCCTAACCTGGGGTATACCGAACTATATTTTAACTACAAAGCGTGTTTTCACTTTCGACTTTGAGTAACTAGAGGAAGTAATTTTTTGTCGGTTAATCACAAGACTGCTTTGATCTGTTGCGAATATTGACAGCTTATTTACACTCTTTGTTACATCTGATTTATAAGTTTTTTTTTTATTTTTTACTTGAAAAAACAGACTTAATGCGTTTACATTCAACCGGCAAAAAAATATAGGTTGTATTTATTTATGCAATTTAGATTTTTTTCTTCTTCCTTCTTTTGCCTTATATGTATGGAACCCTTATTACCGCTAATCGAATTCGCACTTGACCAGTATTACACGAACATTTAATTATATTAATCAACTTTCATCGTCCAACATCAGCTTTTGAATTAGCGCTGTCGCTTGTCATTACCCGACGTTGATATTGGCCGTCGTAGAATTTTCATTATTTTCAGTGTCAAACAATCTCAAAGAACAAGGCATTTGTTAAATGAAATTTATTATTATATACCTAATGAAATTAAATATTAGGTACATAATTAAAGAACCATTTCTGGAAAAATGTTTTTTTTCTCTAAACAATTAATATAGTAGATATTAGCGTAATTACATGAAATATTTTACTTGCTTTATATTGTTTCAAATTTTTTAAATGTGTTAGCTATAGATAGCCGAGTGTAGTAGTGGTAGAATCCACTCCAAACCCACTGTGAGCGACGTTCCGCAGGTTTGGTCCCTGCATACGACAAGCACTTGTGTGATCCACAAATGCTTGTTTTGAGTCTGGGTGTCTTGGTGTACGTGATGCGAATGATTGCGGAACCCTCGTGACATAAGGATTGCACATACCGCGAGCCTTTTTTTAACAAACAATACCTAAATTTGTCTTTAACCAGTAAAATTAACTCAACAGTACAAAAAATTTCCACGATTCCACTGACCAACTTCTTAAAATAACTTGTGTCCTTAAAAAACTTGGAAACAAATTATTTAAAGAAAACATAAAATGTGTGTAAAAGCTAAACTATGAACGAATGAACCTTCGATTCATCCAAAATATAACACACACATACATACATATGTGTACACAATAATACAATACACACATACGTACGAACATATCAACTTAAAAGGTTGTTTACACTTGTCAATGACTCGGCGTGGGAAGGCAGATACGGAACACTATCATAATAAAAATGTAGGTTATTAGATACCTGACAATTTCATTTTAATGTGTTCAAACTTCAAAGACATGATGTCTCAGATTGTGAAGAAAACGCTTGTTTTTTAACAATTCAATACAACAATTTATTTCAATTTATCAAATATTGATACCAAAATTGAAAACAATTCAATTTATCACAAATTAGTTTTATCACACCACCGCTATTTAAAAAAGTTTGGTAGCGACATTTAGGGAGACGGTCACTAATATTCTGTAGAGCATGGATGGATGGCATCTGATAGATATCTCATTTCAGGAAAAGTTCAACAGCGCATGTTGGACATGGATCTCTTTCCAATAAGTTTTCCCGTGAATGAAAGAGACAGATATACATACATATTAGGTATAATGTTATATAATACTAGCTGACCCAGCAAACGTTGTTTTGCCTAATGAATTCTTTCTAGTTGTATGTATTTTTAATGCCTCATTATAAAACAACAAACACAAAAAAATTCGTCCAAATACTAAAATATATTTTTTATTGCGAGCAACCCTTAGCACTTAGGGTTATGAAAAATAGATGTTGGTCGATTCTCAGACCTACTGAATACGCATATAAAATTTGGTAAAAATCGGTTAAGCCGTTTCGGAGGAGTACGGTAACTAACATCGTGACACGGGAATTTTATATATTAGAAGATACTTACATTTAGAAGTATCCGTGGTATTAAGAATGATATTTCGGCTTTGCACATTGAGTCGAATTGCTGAAACAAAAGAAAATAGCGTTTAGTGGTTTCTTAGGTTTACGCGAATGTTAGACATTGAAATGAAACTACTTTTAAGGATTTTACGGGCATAGTCACGGACGGACCATGATACCTGTAAAGGTGTCGAAACGTCGGGAACTAAAATCTAAAATTAAACCGCGATGAAATCCGTAAAAGTACTTTCATTTCAAAATAGTGTTTAATCAGTTGTTTGATGAATTTGAGTGGTTACTATTTCCTTAATTTTTTTTATAAATAGTTAAGCTATACAGAAAATCATTTTTTAAGTTTTTAAAAATCACTTAGATTAGAGAATATTCATATACTGTAATCTTTTGTCATCCCTGGGTACTTTCTAGTACTTAGTATGAATTATCAAAATAATTCTAAAAGTACTATTGAAATAAAAATTGACAATACAAACAACATGCATAATATTGAATGTACTTTAAATTCTCTAATTGGTTTGTCTATTATTACAAGCAAGTTGAACAACTTCTTCCTTGTAAGTAAGGCCAATAACCTGGAGATGATAAATATTTGTGGATAAAAAAAGATGTAGTTTAAAGTACTTGGTACATGTATTAATTTATACTAATATATAAAGCTGAAGAGGTTCGAACGCGCTAATCTCAGGAACTACTGGTCCAAATTGAAAAATTCTTGTGTTGAATAGACCATTCATCGAGGAAGGCTTTAGGCTATAAACCATCACGCTGCGACTAATAGGAGCGAAGATACAATGGAAAATGTGAAAAAAACAGGGCAGGTATACATCATAACTTAATCTTCTACCCATGGGGATGAAGTCGCGGGGAACAGCTAGTGATCAAATATAAAAATAAGGGCTCAACTGACTTAGCAATGTTGAAAGCAGTAACTTTATAGAATTTTGTAGCGCTGTAGTTAAGAAAAATCTTAAAAAAAAACTAAATTCAATAGTTTTTATTTCAAGTAGGCCATTTTCCAGGCAATTTCTAAAATGCCATTCCTATGGAGAAGAAACTCTATAAGGTTCTCTGTTAAAATAAATATAGTGACTACGTTGTATACATTCGCTTACTGTATCTCAAACCCAACATATTTTGGACAAAGCTTATGTCAAATATTGTATTCTACGTGCCTACACCAATACGATTGGACAATAATTGAATGATTGACCTTGAATCGAAATAATTGTTTCTTATGCTCGATTCCGATAATTGGTAGTATTGGATTCGAGCACCAGTTAACAGTATTGTGTACAAACATTTGTAGAACAGAATTATTTTTAATTGCTTCTTACAATATGTATGTGGTGTATCGATTTTTTATAATCATTTAACAAATAACTTTTAAGTGTTCCAAGGGCAATATCAATTGTGTGTTTTGTTAATAACTCATTATTTTTGGTCTAGACTGGAGTGTTAGTACTCTATTGTAAATGTTGTTACTTGGGCTATCGTTATTTTTTTTCCGAAAAGTAATCATATTAAGTTAAAGGGATGCCTCACATTTCAAGTATTTGAGAGCTATCGTTAAAGTACTAAGGAGTCACGAAAACTAATATTGATGTTGCTCACTGGTACCATCTAGTGGTTCGCGTTCACTGATAGTCTTATTTTTAGTTTGTCCTATCCAAGAGGTTAAAAAAGGAACCCTATCCTTTTAAATTATTTTTTTTGAAATTTTCTTTTTTCTCTTTGAATGAAAAAAGAACCATTAAAATCGTTTCATCCAGTCCAAAGTTTTGAGGGATCAACCGTAAAGATAAATAAAATACAGACGTATTAAGAACCTCTTTCTTTTTAAAGTCTGTTAAAAATGTGTTCAATGTTACTAAACATTTAATTTTTTAATTACTTTACTTAATCATATTTGTACCAAATTTTAATTCTTGTAGTTCCTGTCTTCCTGTCTTTCATAGCTTACTTCCTAAACTTTAAGTTTTTCCAACTACTGATTATTGCGTGCCAGTAACATTGTTTTATCCATCATTAATATATTCCAACTTATTTTTAATTAATTCATCAATGTTAAAAATTATTGACAGTTGCTTTGCGTTACGTCCCTTCAGTATAAATGATTCTTCATATTTCCATTTTCTTTTGTTTTAACTTGTGCACTCTGATATCGTTCTGCTAATACGTATGTGGATATCGTGCCAAACTTAAATTGCTTGTCAAGAACACATGATTTTTGTTCAACAGAACTTTTGCATGAACACACGACGCGAATGAAAATCTTTGAGATTCCCATTTCCTTTCTCTAAATTGAAATATGTACACGAAATGGGTTTGGAGAACTGTATTTTTATTTTTTAGCTACTGAATATTTTGAGTTTTAATATGGATTGTTTTTAGTCGAATACATTTTAATTGAAAATAAACAATATACTCTTTTAAATGACTTTTTATGTTAAAATAAATCATCTCCGTGTTTGTGGATCACACAAATGCTTGACATTGACTTGTGCAGTCAAGTCACAATTATAATACTTCTTATTATTATAATTTAGACAACTATAAAAATCGTCTGTACCTCAACCTCGTAGAAAAAGCAATAGAATAATTTCTGTTTCATTAACTTAACATCAGATCAGTCAAAGCTGTCACAATAGCTGCGCTCTATCTATTGAAACTATTTATAGCCAAAATGCCCAAGAAATGTCAACCGTCAATTTTCTACTCGCGCAAGCTCGAGGGCTTGCAACAATTAGTCGATAATATTGATCAGCATCGTAACAAGGTCGATTTTCATGCACGTGCTGGCAACGTGCCGCAAACAGAGATTACGGCTTATATTCACATCTTTATCACGGCTGAAGGCTTATATGCAGATTCAGCTCATTAAAATTGACAGTAGTCTGGCAACAGTTACTATTCGACTTAAATACAAATGGTATATTGGCAATGCTTTTAATAAAGCTAAAAGAAAATACGCTTGTCAATTATTTTTAGCTTATTCGAATTAGTAAATAAGCTTAGAATGACATTGTGAGGTAGTATTCAGTCAGCTAAAACAGAAAATGTTGGTTTGGTAAATCAGATGCATTTGGGACATTTCGATTAAAAAATATTGATACATCCAGAAAGAAGTCCATAAGTCTAAGTACTCAATTTTTATTGCATTCCATTCGGTAAGAACAAAATAAATTTAAGTAGTTTAAGTCGTAGATTTTATAAAAAAATATTTAAATTCTAGCTTGGCAGTAGACAAAAGCTAGTCTAAAATATAATTTAATAAAAATTACAAGACTAATCGGTGAAATTAACATTTGGAACCTTTAAATTGGAATTCATTATTCCGATAATGGACTGCGGTGGAAAGAGTCGGTTAATGATTTATTAGACCAATTTAAAATTCACCTGCGGGATAAAAATCCGAGTCGACCGCAACCGAATGGTCGGTGACGAAATTAGTGAAACGGAACGAATCATTTAACCGGGGATAAAATACTTGTTTTAAAATATTATTGGAGTGGAAAGTAATCTTTATACTTCCGAGTATGATAAAGGCGGTTTTTAAAGGCTGTTTTTTTGGTTTGAAATCCATTCATTTTCAGCCCATTTCTGACTTCATCATAATCTAGCAATCACTTTTATGTAAGCTCTATCTCTACCAACATAGCCTTAGATTCGTATTAACATAATTCATGCAACATTAAAACTCTTTCGTATGCCGGAATAGTTTAGTTCAGCATTCAATATGTGTCCCCCACTAAATTAACAACTCAAATATAACCTTCTAATTAATGTTATATACAAGCGATGTATTTCAAGTAGGTCAGCATTATTTACAAAAGGAGTTTCGGGTTATCTCGTGAAACTCGGTACTCGAAGTCGGAATTTCGAGCCCCTTGATCAGAGTCGAAATTCATTCGAGTTACAAGTGCCAAAAATCTAAAACATGCACTTGAGCTATCGAACATTTATAATCCTAAACTACTTCAAGTAAGAGATCGGTAACAAAGTTGAAGATCGGAACCATTATAGTCGTTAATTAAGAGACGGATCCACGAGAGCGTGCAAGTTGAGACTTTAAGTAAACTAAAGCCCGAACTTAAAAGTGTGCTAAGTACTTCTGCTGCGAGTTGGAGGCGGCGAGGTGAACGGGGAACTTTTGACTTAGGTAATTGAGATATTATCGGACAGAGACATAATGCTTTTGTATCAGTGACAAAAGATTTCGCGCCCAAATCTAACTCGAAATTCGGCGGCGTGTGATTTAAATATACTAGGACCTCCTTAAAAAAAGACTATAGATTTGATCATTGTGTCACAAAATTAACAAACATTTAAAACACATGAACAAGGACACCTAAACTCAGGATCAGTCTTCCAGGATGAAACAAACACTAGTCCTTCGCGGTGATCAAATCTCCGGTGGTTTTTACATGGTGACGTCAACTATTCTCTAAAACGACTGTTACTAAACTATTCTCAAACGTAAATTATTCAATGAACTTATGACAATCATAAATGCAAGTCATTTAAAACGCCCTTTACTCTCAACAAAAACTGAACAAAAATTTATATTTACTCCCATTCCATTCCACGAAGAGCCCTTCTGTTTTCATCCATCTAAATAACACACCTATGTTAACTGGGCGCTGTCAAAATAAAAGATTAAAAGGTAAAAGGAAACGAGGCTCGTTATCTTTTGTCATCCGGTGCCCGTTACTGGCCTCCTGTACTTTTGGAACAAAGAGTATTTCAAACAAGCCGGTGTTTTTATGTAAATTCAAAATTTCGACTTTGTTTTTCTTGTTTTGTGAGTATGATTAGTTTGGAAAGAACTGGGTGTAGGGTCAAAAGTGGATAATTTGGATCAGGTGAAATGGTAATTTTTATGTTTGTGGGGTAAGTCTGAATTTAATAACCAAATGTTTTAATTACTTATTTTTTATTTAAATAAATTAATTTGAATAAACTCTTATGATGTTGTCTGCAGCTAGAATTTAAAATCTTTTTTGTATGACAGACAGAGGACAGAGTTGTTCTGTCTAAATTATTTTTTGTTTGAGTTAACGATGCAAAAGAAAACTTTTTAGTTTCCAAAAACCTCTTTCGTAGAATTTTCCATTAGCAATAATTTCATTTAAAGTCATAAACCAGACACTATCTTAATTAAGAACGGTATTTTACTTGAATCTCAGCTTCATTTATGACTTCAAGAGAAATTAGAGTTTATTAGACAGATATTTTAGTTCTATGTAATTTGAGACACTGCAGACCTTTGCTTTTACGTTATCTTACAATGTTGGGAGTATATTATTATTATGTTCATTTAAGGTATCGTTATGACAAAGATGGTCACCCATATAGGGACCAACCGCGTCAAGCGTGGCTTAACCTGTAATCGATTCACTTATGATTAATAAATGTTTCCTTCCTTTAGTCTGTTTTCTGTACAAAATAAAATGTTCATATATATAATTAGGCCACCAAACTAAGGACAATTAGGGTTATTATCCCTATGTATTGTTATGTAAGGAAACTGAACAAATTATGTGTATTTGCATCAGCAAGCAGTTTACTTAGGTGGATTGGACAACAGGACTTGTTGCTATGCTGTGAACGAATAAATTAATTTGAAATGGGAGGATTATCGTCTGCTCGAGATAGTTAAAGATGCGGTGGGTTACGTAAGCGAATCAATCAATCTGCTTAGGTGACGTCACTCGGTTAAGTATGTTTTTTACAGAAAGAATATCATGCCTTAGGGATGATTCGTTTAATTATTGTTATAATGTCTCGCTACTCTTAAAAAGTATAAAATTTTATGAGTATAAAAAAAATGCTTGTAGGAAGTTTTTATAGATATGAATAAAATCTTGGTCCCAGACTCAGTGCCTGTCTTTGCTATAATTACTGGTATTATCGTTAAATTTTAAAAAAAAATTATCGCATGTCAGCGAACCTTGAATGATTTAACAAACTATTTTACGCGGGCTTCTTACTTTGCTGGTCTGGTACGGACTGGACACCATCAAAGATTGAAGCTGGCTGTCAAAATTGTATCCTACAATACCCAAAGTAAAACCAATACATTGGTATGTAAATACAGACTGACTCGTTCCTCTTTCGGTACGTTGATTGGGGCTACATTGACTGAACGTGTTTCGTATCGACCTTGTTCTACAAGACAATAGTAGTGTTATGATCGACAAATTGTTGCGCTGCCGGTTCTTTGTTCCCTCGTTTGTGTACAATGGGAAGTCTCCCTGATTGTAGCCTGCAGCGTGTTGGGGCAAAAGAAATCTATAGAAGATGCTTTGTTGTTGGTTAGCTCAGATTGTTCTCGGGATTTTCTAAAAGAGTTTTGGGTAATGGGACATTTGCAGATGTAGTTTTTTTTTAACAATGCATAAATGTTAATTTTATTTCCTCCTCCATCCCCGGTTTAAAGGGAAACAATTTGAAGTTACATACTTTGCAAAGATTGGATGCAAAGCGGGCTTATCCCTTATACTTGCCTTTTATACCTAAATTATTGCATGATGCTTGCTTATCGCAAAGGGCTAATGATAACAGTAAAGAATTTTGTCAACGTTAAATAACGCGTGGACCACAAAACACTCAGACTAAATATCACCAATTGTTTCTAATTAATAATTCAAAGTGACCTTCACCTAAAAGACAGTATTTAACAGTACAAGTATTCAACGATAATTACAGTGTAATAACATAGATACAAACATTTCTTGGCACGTGATAAAACATTCAATGTTTGCCAATAAGCGATAGAAACGAAGGATTTGGATCGAAAAATTGCAAATTCGCAGACAATCCAATTAGTACTGCAGGTATTTGTCTGACCTTTGCTTCTGGGAATAAAGAATGTTTGATTCATTCTGGATATTCAGATTAGATGATGTAACGATGTTTCTTCTTAACAAGAAAGGTTAAGGTTAATCTGCCTGGAAAATGCATTGTTTATCTTCTGTTAAATAATATTTGGGATCGTATCGCAACAACTACCTTTAAGTATTCTTATCGAATTATCTTACGTGTGGCTTCTTTTTCTCTTACGCATACGGAAGCTAAACTACAATTCTCAGTTAAAGAGAAAGAGCTAGTCGCAAGGTGTAAGCATCAGTCCTTTTAAGTGCCTCAAAAAAGGGATTTTTATCAGAAATGATTGTCTATTCGCCAGCAAGCCAATAAAAACATTTGTTTTTATCCTAACACCCACACTACATACCCTAGTCATAATAGTGGATTGTTACCCAACCTACAACTTCCAGCTCGGGGGGTTCATTACACGTGCTCACATTTGTTTCTGTCAACCACACAGGCTCGTCATGCCAAGCCTGTATAATGAGCCAGGAATGTAGGCGTGACAACCCTACATATCATTACTATACAACTATTCGCGTAATACGTTTAGGTTTACTTTATTACACGGCTGTTCAAAATAAGGGGTGAAATTCTGATGAATAGACATGTATTTCTCTAAAGGTATTGTATTTTTTTATTTATATTTGGGGTAATTCCAGACAAACAACATTAACTCTTTCTATTAAAAAAAAAGTCAGGTGACTTTAATGATACTTTAAACCAAACCAATTTATAGGCAATGTACTAACATTAGTTTAAACATGCAAAAGATACAATAATAATACAGTACCTTGTTAACATGATCTCTAAGTATATTGGAGTAAACCATGGCCATCGCCTCGAGGGCCATGAAGGTCATACAGCCGACCACCCACGGCACTAGAAACGCCACGTTTTCCTGAAACAAAATACATTTATGAGGACATTGTAGCTATACTATGACCGTTCTAAGTAAAACCATCCGACAGGTCGCAGAAAAGAAAAAGTCGCCGATTTAGAATATAATTTGAAGTGGAATTCTAGCACCATACAATCTTATGACCGTTAGGAAGTTTTTCTTGGACTTATCCAAAATGAAGTTGCAACTGCAGCTTTACTGTGACGAATCAAAATTAATTAACTGTAGTAGAGCTTACTAAAGTCAAACCAATTTGTATGTAGTGTTTTGTTCACACAAAATCGGGATAATTCCACTGGTTTCATAAAACGAAACTAATTGAACAACTGTTTTCATTGGCATTGAAACGAATTAGATCAAAAAGAATTTGAGTGAATGAGATATTGACAAATAATTCAAATGACTTTCATTCTGTAAATAACAATAAACACAAAAATAAAAACAGTCATAGTCGAGGTTCTACACTTAAAATCTGTACGTACCTATACTAATAAATCTAAATCAATTGAAACCATCTTATAAAAACCTACGACGTCTACAAAAGTGACGGTAGGTACGGGAATACATTTATTTCCCTTTTTTACGAGAGCACTCTCAAACTGGTATTTTAGGGGCGCATAAAATAATGTAAAAGGCTATCGTGGAGGCCTAAATAGAACTGATTTGATTAAACCTATTTTGTTGAAACCGAGATTGTTTTGGGTAGCAATAAATATCTGGGAGACATTTTCTGCGGGTGCGAGTGTGAAAATGTAATTTTATTTAATATCTAGAGTGTTTTTTTTTCCTACAGGTATATTAGACTAAGATATCGAATTGATAGTTCAATAATTGAACCGTTTAAAACACAGCTGCTATTGGATTACTTTTAAGTTATGCCAATGGAAGAAGAATGAAAAAGCATTGCCATTTCTTCCAAAAATAATGTGAACTGATGTACTCGCAAGTGAGGAAACGCGATGCCCAATCCTCGGTCTCTTCTCCACGTACTTATGTGATGAAAGCGTTTACCCAACATTGGGTAACTAACAGCTATCATTATGTAAAGTAGCTCATATTAGCATATATTTTGCTGGCTAAAGTAAGCTCATATTAAGTAAAAAACTTCCTCTTCATCATACCAAACATTTAGAACAATACCAATCTTTTTCATAAAATAAGGCTTCATAGACCACAATACAAAACAAATACAAAGTTTATACTACTAATACCAGTTGTAAATTGGTTTAAGCAGGTGCTATTGAATCTGACCTTGACCTTTAGTCTTTCAAAACTACTGACACTTCGAGGTCAAGCAAGAGTTCGTTGCCACCTGTCAAGTATAATTAAAACTTATTGAACATACTCACTTTATAAATTCCATAGAAGAGGAATATGCTGAGCACGATCATGAACATTTGCGTTCCTATTATCGCGAAATATGCTATCTGCACACCTGTAACAATGAAACATGCTTTTAAAACAAAAGACGATGCATGGTTTGTATTCGGTGTCCTCATTGTAATTTAAGGGAGATACAATAGTGAATATGAACAGATGAACACACTTCCTTCACTTAGAATTTTAGCCCGATTTTCAATTAGGTTTTACAAATTTAAAACAAGAAATTGTAGATAAAATATGCTTGTCTTACGCGGGGATCGAAACCGCAACGGGAGGCGCACAAGTGGTTTGGTGAAATGACCAAAAGCACACAGAAATGCTGTTAAAGCAAAGTATTAGTATTGTCCATCAAATTATCTATATCATTAAGAATTTATCATTTGGTATCGTGTCAGATAGGCAGTCGCTCCTTGTAAAACACTGGTACTTAGCTGAAACCGGTTGGACTGGTAGCCGACCCAAACATAGTTGGGAAAAGGCTAGGCCGATGATAAGAATTTATCATTTACAGGCTGTATTACCTCCTTATTACAAGTAACTTCGATAATTGCAGACAATGTTTAGAAATAATTTTCATAAATTTACCTAAAATTCTATTTCTCAAATAATACATTTATGACCCAGATATGCGTTACAGCTGTTAAAATATCAGCAGTAGTGAAGCAGATTGTGGTCGTAAAAATGATGGATGCCGAGTGATATTTCAGCGCAAAGTACCAAAAGGGACAAATACATTGACACAATATGAGTTACTGTACAAGGGCGCCTTCCTTTGAAACTAACCAATATGTTCGAAGTATTTTTTGTACAAAAATATGGAGGATCCCAATGTGGAGAAAAAATATTGTATTTTCTGAATGGTTAAACGAAATAATTCAATTTTGTGGATAAAGTGCAAATGAAATAAGGTCGCAAGGATTGAGTACGGAATCCTGTTTTCGTATCGTATGTGGTAATATCTTTTTTAAATATATATTTTTTCAATCCTATTTATGCTAAAAATATAATTGATACACAAATAAAAAGTTCAACGTACTCCAAAAGATAGCATTAAAAATAAAAATACCGCTGTTTTGCCTGTCTCACAAATAATTTCATTTAACATTAAAAGATCGCAGTGATAATAAAGCGTAAAAAAATAAAAATGCGAGAAAAATTTAAACCATAATGTTTGAAAAACATGTTATTGCTTGGTAAGTTTGCCAGGAATATCTAGTGAATTTCATAGAGGGTGTAATTTGCATAATCAAAGTTGTTTGCGCTTATATCAGCTGGCGTATGCATCGCTGACTCGACGAGTGACTTGGAAACGTTTCAAAATTGCCGCTTGATATCTTATATCATACCGAAGGCTTTGTAGTTTTAGGAATTGCAATAGCTTTGTGTAAAATAATATGGAAAGTCAAATTTGGGGAGGCTGCTTTGTAAAAATAGTTTAACATCTTTGAAGATGATACAAAATTGGGCAAAGGCTTCAAACAGCGGATTTGAAATTGCCAATCTAATTGGACTCCTGCATGTCCAAACTATATTCCATAGTTCAATAAAAGTTCTTAAAACGAACACCTACAAACAATAGCCTCGAGAGAGCCCCCAGGGCTCAGCATTCCTGTCGCCTGCAATCGTCACGTAATCGATTGAAGTGAACAAACAAATCTGGCCAAATCGATTACATCGATATCCCCAAGGGTATTTGCTCGATACTATCCAGGATCCTGCAGCCGGCATCGAGAACCGGAATCCAATTCTAGTTCACTATAACTCAATAGGAATAATGGGGAGATGTCAAGTACGGCGCGAAGTAGATACGAAGCATTGTCCCGATAAAAAGCTGCCTTAAGTCCCATTGTGGCAGACATTCGCGAAATTAAAACGGATTGCATAGTGATAAATTAGAACTAGTTGCCCTGTAGGATGCATTAAAAGCAATTTTATATTTCTTAGATTGATTACCTATATCCTGCGTAATAATTTAAGTTTAAGTTTTCGAATTGAAGAACAGAATTGTATTTAATATAAACTCTATTACTTTTCATAAAAAAAATGCCTGGATCCCGAATATCGTCATCACAAACATTAAACCGATAGTTACAAGAACCTACTTCGTTGAACTCTTTTTTCCATTTTTCTTATACTCAGATAAGAATTTTCAAGATTAAATTTCGTTAGTCCATTGAACAAAAAAGTTCTTTAATAATTTTATTTTGAAAGTCTAAAATTGAATGAAAATATCTTTCATTCTGCAGAATCATTTTAATAAACTCGCTAAACAATCCCAGTGATTGTCTCTCAAAGTATTTTTATCCGTCAATCTTTTCCAATCCATCTTGGCATCCAATTCTCTTCGATGTTCGTAAAAGACTCAATCATCTGGATTGAAACGTTAGTACGTTATATTTTTATTATTTTCGATGTGGATCCCGATTCACTGCCAATCACGTGTCAATCGCGGTTTGTTATTCAGAATATATTCTGTTTTATTTGATATGGGATCCTAATTTGATTGTGCGAAATATATCAATTCTTGTCAAGACAAATACTTGTTGAAGCCCGAGGGTTTTCGACTTCGACGATTTAATAGACAATAATATTAATTTGAAAATTTTGTTTTCTATTCAGTAATATATTCGGTAACTTTTGATGGTTCTGTCTCAAAATTTCGTGGATTTTAATGTATACGAAGGAATTCCGATACTGTTTCTATGCAGATCATTTTTTCTTGCTTTACAGCAGAGAAAATTTAGCTTTATGAGTAAGTAAGCACTAGTTTTATAAATCTGAACAGACCAGGTGAAGCCACTATCCAGACAAACTTACTAACGTTAAAAACTTTCAATGGAGCAGGAGTTATAGTATTTCATATAATCTTTTTATTTTATAAAGCAATATGAGCACCAAGTTACGACATTAAAAGTTTCATAAAGTCAGGTTATTTCAGGAAAATATTAAAATATACGAAGTTTGCGGACCATCTAAGAGGGTATTAGGAAATGATGTTAAACATGTTTTTTGGCTGAAAAACGAGGATTGCTAAATATATTAAGTAAGGAACAAGATTAGCCACTTTTCCTACTAGCATGTATGATAATATGACTAAAAATGTACCTACTACATGAGGTAGTCGAAATTGGTATTACATGTACGAGTATATTACAATCCTACATAATAATATATTACAGTATTCTCAAAAGTAAATTCTAATATACCTCAGCGACAAAAGAGGCTCAGTCGCCTAGAAGGCTAAATCTAGTTCTGTTAATAAATAGCCATGTTCCACATATCTGGCTAGTTTACCGACTTGCCACAGGTGGCACTTTAATAATTGGCTATGTTTGCTGGAGTCTGAAACTAAAAGCCTTGTCACGAGCTTGAACGAAATAATAACGCTTTCAGCTAAAACGAAAAAATATAACTACATACGTATAGAGCGACACTTTTTTTCGACATGAAGTAGGCACTTAGGTTCTTGACGTGGTCTCCTAAATACTCGTATTTAGACAGTCTTCTCGCATAGCACCTTTTAAAAGAAATGGAAGGAAAAAGCTAAGAAAAATCTTCTTCTTTCAGTAAGTACCGTAGGAAAAGATTCAAAACCATAAAAAGCTTGACGTGTAACAAAAAAAGAAAGTCTACTCAAGTTTACCGCAGAAGGTGAAGTAAATACAAAGTACTAAGTTGTACGCGTAAGTAAACATGCTAAGCGATAAATACCTGTCCAAAAGAACTTAACCTCAACATATATTCGTAAACAACTTGAAAGGTATTTGACACGCGTGCTCTATTACAACAATTGTTCGCATTCCGGAAAGCGGGGCTTGATAATGAGAATTCTTCCCCTTTCATTCCAACCAGGTGGGGTCGTTGCGACTTTATATTTGTATACCTATTATTGTAATGGATTTAATTTATTCAGTATTATTTATGATGTTTTTCTACCTCAGGAGAATAAAGTTATTGCATATTTATGTTTTTTAATACATTGATTCATCATCGGCTGCCCGTCTTCCCGGCTCGGCTAAGTTATAGTGTTTTACAAGGAGCGATTGCCTATTTGACCTACCTACCTGGCTTCTGACTACCTGTAACGACAATCAAGGATGTATGAATAACACCCGGGACCCTCAATTGAACGTGCCCTCCGAAAGCATAGGAACTTGTTATGACAAAGATGGTCATCCATCAACGGACCGCCCACGTCAAGCATACACACATTAATTAAAGGCATGAAACTAAATGAAAACGTGAGACCTACTTAGTGGGATAAAATAATTAAATTCTGGTCCATTTTACCAAAGGCTTCCCAAAAGCTACTCCTTTGATGAACAAAACACGTGTACCCTAAACGATTAATCGTCTATCAAGTATTACTTGAGAATCTCTTCATTGTGCAAGCGGTACTCGAGGACCCAAGAAACTTGTGCTCATCTAAGCAAAGGTATTTCGGGACCTTCCAAAGTGGATGTAAAGCGTATCCTCTTCACATAATTGGTAGATGAACATCATTACGGAGTTCCAAGAAGTCGTGAATTGTTAAGGTTTTTGGTGAACTATTTATTGTCTCGTGTCTTGGGTATTATGGTAATGTATTTGAATTCTATTGACTACTGATTATTGCTCGGCATTTTTATTTTTCATATGCTTGATATACCACATAGTTTCAGGTTTATTAAACCGTCCGTGTAGACTGACGTGATTTTAATTCCCTGCTGTAAGTATTCTCAGGACTGCTGTTTCCTTCATCATTGTAAATTATTACAGTAGGTAGGTACAACTAATATGAATTTGAAAAAGCTAAAACTTATGACGTTTTCACAGCTAAAACTTATAAAATAGTTAACTACGACACTCAATCAAACACTACACATGAAACCTAACTTTCGTACGTATTTTTCAACGTCTCAATGCGAAGACAACAATGCTGTACATTCCCCCATTATAACAAGCCAAGAGCACAATAACAAAAATATAGTTTCAAGAAAATACTCACTGAAATATGTTAAGCTCATGAAAAGGTTTTCGTTGTTCACTTAGAAGTTTTCTAGGGACCGTGTCGCAAGATGGACGAAATTACGCCAGAGACGAATGGCGGACATTGTGGTGTAGTGCCGTCTGCCCGAGCGGTGAATTGTTTCACTTATGTTCTTTATGCTTTATAGCCAGATTTAAGAAGGCTATCATGTTATTTTCGTTTAAAAGAGTTCTTGTTGTTTTTTTGTAAGTGGGTGTTATTGTGAATTGTGTTTAAATGAACTGGTCTCTGAATGTTCCTTTCTTTTTATAGAAGAGTTTTTTAATTTTACACCATTACAAATCTGTATACGTAGAATCTTCTTTCTGTTTGAAGATGTTTCTTATTTATTTAAAATCAGGACCCTCACGATCCGTGGATTTAAATCTCTAGTGCACTCACAAATATTTAAGTCGTATGCACAAATACCTACACTTAGGACAAGCATTCGTGGGCAACAAAAACGCTTGTTCTTTACGAGGAACAAAGCTGCGACACGTCGCGCAAAGTGAGTTAAGCGGTTACCTTAACAGTCGGCAATCCGTGATTTCATTTAACTATTTTCAGTTTTCTATCCACTCCTTTATTTAATTGAATGATCAATTTATTTCAACACGTTTGTTTGTGTGTACACACATTTACATACAAAGAGAGGGTGACGATAATCAAACAACCAGCATTGTCACTTCATTTAGAGAATTTGGGCCTACCTTAATCAAATCAACCAATTCCATTCTCCAAGACAAAATTAAATTACACAGGGTGTATACTGAAAAAAGGTGATTCACAAGATTACTGTAAATGGGATCCCCTATTTCTGTGGAAGATAATAACCGTCTAAGAACAGGAAGCTTAGGTAGTAATGTAAGACAGGGTGAATAAGAAATACCCAGTGAAAAGGTTCCCTTGTATAATTCATTTGTGGGGTACATAAGTACTCGGAGTGTGCTGCATAAGTAGGGTCAAACTCTTTGTATGGGATGCTTTCGTCAGGACATTGTGGGTTATGTTGGATGCTATAGTATTGTGTTGCACAGGGTGTGGTGTTTGTCCAGAAAATGAGTCGACATTAGCACGATTATCTTTAGATATTATCTTTGGTGTAATGTAATCAGATCAATTCCAGCCCGCCAATCCCTATTGCTTTCCGGTCTAAGGCTTCTTTCCATGAATTTTCATGACTATGCTCACAGCGGCTGCCATTACAATTCAGTCAGTCAGTTTTCGAAAGGAACCTAGTCAAAGTTCAGTTTTACTATTTTTCTTTCTTAGATTATTCGTGTATGTTTTTGATATTTCAGTTTCATTCATTATATCCCCATAGTATGTATATGAAGAAATATGAATGCTAAGAAAACATCTGAACAATTCGCGGTGTCGGCGAAAAATATAATGGTCCATCTTCGCTAAATTGTTTCGATGAACTCGTAACAAGTATATTCCAGACAGTTGAGAGATTATGCAAATTCATAAACCTCTTAAACGCATTTGCGAATATCCCAACAAAACATTTAAAGGACTGAGCTTGCTAACTGATAAAAATAATTTAAGAATTCTCAACAAAAATTTATACAAATGACTCGAATGAACTTTTATTCTTTAAAGTGCTTAAGCTACAATTTCTTATTTTTTTAAATATTTTTTATCAAAATATCCATTATCTATATTTCTGTTTTTCTTTTTTGATTCTATTCAAAAGAGTCCATAAATATAATTGTTATTAGTAGACCTAAATTAAAACAAGAGCCGAACAGCACTCAGTATATGTAGGTCAAAGGCGAAATAGTTTAGCGAATTTAAATCGTCATTCATATCTCATAAGTTCCGCAAACTACGAAAGGCAATTTCCATATAATCAAGGAAATTATGAACACCAGCAGAAACGGGACGTTTTCTAATACTAGGATGTTTACATCAATTTCATATAAACTGGTTTCTCTAGAAGCTAATTTTAAAATTTACCTCACAGCGTCGCGCGCATGTGGGATTTAATACTTTATTATATTAGGCATTTAATCATTTTGGCTTACACGAATTTTCGTTTACAAAGTTGAGCTTAAGATTATATTTTGTGATTTTGCATGACTTTTACGAGCATTTCATAAAGATTTACGAGTAAGTTGCTTCCTTGAGAGTCTCATCATTTTGTTTCTGGTGCAATAAATGTTTATCTACTTTTGGAAAAATTATGATGATGTATGTAAATAAGAGTTTCAGTAAATCATATGCTATTTTTGCGCTCTTCTAGAGATCCGTTCATATCCCTAACGTATGCATTTATTGATATAGGTTGGGGTGAGGCCGCGATAAGTGAATACGCATTAGATGAATGTTCATAATGGGGCTCCACATCAACTTTGACATTCGGGGTCTCGGGGTGACGCCAAGTGACCGTTGACATTAATCTTTGACATTTCAGAAGCTCAATTTGTCATTTACTTGCTTAGTTGAAGGATTGAGGATTAAATCTAAGTAAGAAATGGTTTTAAGTATTCATACGTCTATCGATAAACACTAGAGGTAACATTATTATTATTTAGATAACTTATGTCGTGAGAGAGTTGTATGTGACGTTTTGTGAATACACCATTTATATTCCCAGTTATTAAATCGACTGTTCAAAATTGAATAATGTTTATAAATTAATTCTCTGAGAACCCCGCAATTCATTTACCACAACTTCACATTTGGGTAACAGACCTTTTCTCTTTACTCATTAATTCAGAGAGTTAATAACAAGCTACCGTTTAGAGTTAAAGAAAAGTCCAAACCGTCGCTTCATTAAATAAAAAAGGGTGACATCTAACATAAAAATCTGTAACAAATTTACAACTTAAATTAAGTGGCACTGCCATCAAACCGATGTTTCATGGATACGCAAAAGAGGTTGACGTTTGCATTAATAAAATATATCTTTACCTGTGTTATAAGCTGTCAAATATGACTATTGCTATAGTGGAAGCGAGATAGACAACACTGTGCATAATGATGTCTCGCTCTAACAACGTCAACTGTCTTATATAAACAGCTCGTGGTAGGCTCTAGAGCTACGTCACTGAAACTAAAACGGATAATGTTCTAGGTATATCGTATCGTTCTATATTCATAGGATTGGGAAATGCGAAGATAATATATTCTAGGAACGTGTTAGCGAACGTGCTGGAGTTATGAGGTAAGGTCTGTTTGTGTAGGACCTTAGTTGTGGGCGCAAAATCTTTGATAAATCAGCGGTTGCTGATACAGTGATATAGTTTGATATTTTAGAATTTCTTTCGGTGACTCGACGTTGATGTCATGTCGTATCGTATAGGCAAAGCCGTCAATAAAGGTAGTAAGAAAATGCGTAACTCAAGCAGTACCAAGGTCACTTGAACATTGATTATAATTGGAATAAAATAACGTGAGATTATAAAAAAAATCAATAAATTCTTATAAAATTCATAGGTCATGGCTTCATAAATAATCGGAGTAAAAATGAGGCAATTAAAATTAAAAAACATGGAATCATATCATAATCTATGGCCATTTTCTTTTATTCTTAGACGAGGTATGTTCTCAGAAGTAACTACTATTATAGCTTAGTTAAAATAAATGAGATATGAAACCCCGAAGATGGCATAAATTCATATTTTCTGGTCACTTATTGAGTTCTTTTTCAGGATTCCACTTTTCGAGATCCAACTAGACCAAGTCTATAATATATACCAAAAGCAATACAGTAATAATTACTCCCAAAGCTATAAATTCAAATGTAGTAAAGCTTGTTAATGTGTTATTATTATTGATGAGGGCTGCAGCACAATAAACTAGGTTTCCTTTATTGGCCATTATCTCGGTGCAATATCGGATTTATCGGCTTTTAGCTTCTATTGCATCATGGATCGGTTTTCTGTAAGATTTCTTGAACATTATCTGGCTAAATTACGTCATTTTTATATAAAACTTTTTTAGACAGTTAAATAAATCCTCATTTTATATTTGAAAAGTATAATTTGGATTAAGCCTGTATTCGTTAAGAATCTTCAAGTTTTTGTATTTATCTTGCAAACATAATTATATAGGAAGATATAACAAGTGCTTTTCTTTTATGTGTAGTCTTTTCCCTATGAGATTTTTTAAACACGCCAGTGGCGTTCTTAACAATCTTCTTAAAACTACGAATACACACTTACGTAGGTTGTTAAATTCAAAGCTTCGAAGGATTTGAATAAATAAGGTTTTATTCTATCTTGGTCAGCATGGCCTCGTATGCGAGCGAGAATGGAAGTGGTGTTATTCATTTAAAATTCTCTTTACAGTTATTTTATGTACACCTACGAAATTCGCCACACCTGAATTCTAAGAATTTTATTGCATTTCGGAGTGCAAGATCGGGGGAATTTCGAAATGTTGGAATGAATATTTTAAGAATTTATAGTTATTTTGAAAGTTGGAAAATGTGGCTTTAATACGAATAATAATATGACGTGGGTGTGCTAATCTGAGTCTTACGAATACAGTAATAAGATACGGTATATGTTTCATTATCATAAATATATTTTACTTTTAGTTTGTTTAATAGTCCTTTAACGTGGCGGCGAGAAGACTGGTCTGTCTTTATGAAACATGAGCCATGGTGCGGAAGACTGGCCATAATGACTTCATGTTAATCCGAGTGGTTGACGTCACCACGTGAAATCCACAGTTCACAACGTCTTGTAGGTTCGATTCACGTATAGACGACGCATGGATTAGATTCCAACAGCAGAAGGCGTTTATAAAAAAAAACTTTGTAAAATAGTTCATTCAGCTTGTTAAGCACTGGTTTAGTAATAGTAAGTTATACTAATCATGCAAATAATTTATCGGAACCAGAAAACAATTGCAATTACACGTTCAATTGTTTAAATTTTGCAAATCAAATTAGGTCAAATACTAGCTATTATTGCTTCAAATGAAATGGATTAGTGTTACACATAATAATATATTGAAATCGTAACTCATAACTAGGTTGAAATTAAAATGAGTTACGTGATAGGGGTGATATTAGTTCGTTCGATAAGAAATATTAATATCATATATTTTAGAGCATGCTGGCAATATTGACAACGGCACGGATAGCCGAGTCGTCATTACCGGGTTCAGACCTCGCGTATTTTCTAGAACGCCTTTACCCAGCTTGGGTTCTTAAAACTGGTGTGATTATTCTACTGCCTTTCAAATCTATGTACCTATGGGTTTGTATGCACGGAGCATAGATTCGATACCAAAGCCATCGATGCTAATATTTCTTTTCCAAATTATATGCATAGTTTAACTTAATCCCACTAATGTTATAAAGGCGAAAGTTTGTGAAGAACGACTAAACCGATTTTATTAAAATTTGGTATGGAGTTAGCTTACACCCTGGATTAATTCATAGGCTACGATTTATTACGAGAAAACATCTTATTTCCTAACCACGCGAACGAAGTCGCGGGTAACAGCTAGTTATTCCAATAAAGCACAGTGACAGATGGAGTAACAAAACAATGTCAAACAGTGTTCAATGTTCAATCCTTCCAAGTATGAGAATAGTTCTGTGCCCAGCAGTAATATATAATTTTATTTATATTAAATCTATGTATTGGTTTGAGGTAGTCATAATTCTTCTTTTAAATCAGTATCGGGAAAATCGTTTTCTTTTTATTAATTCTGCCACAAACCTAATTACGATCGAAATAAACGTTATAAATAATTTAATTATTGACTTGATTTTGTTTATTTTGAGTTACGAGTATCACTCGAACCGCATCTGATTACCTATCGAATGCGGTTAGTTCCCGAGCGTAATTAAATCAAAAACTGTTTGATGAAATTAATTGGGTTTGATTAAAACTCTCGAGTGATCGGGAGAAAATAAATATGATTCCAATTTTAAAAGATACATAGCTACAAAGGGTTATAGGGTTTCATTATACAGTTATACAATAGGGTTTCAAACCCATGATTTGAAGTGACCCATGATGAGTGATTGAAGTACATGATAAGAACGGCAAAAACTAACAAAAAGCATAACATAAAATAAATAACACATATAAAGCGTCACTGAATCACGCAATCATCTCGCATTACTATAAGCATTCAGATAAGACCACCTTCCATACAGCCTCAAACGCATCACAATGATACGTATGTCATATTTCTCGTGAAACCCGAAATGGGGTATGGGCATTGTGCTTATCTGTGAGAAGTACAGTCTAATGATACCCTGCCTTTTTAATCATCGAGGTATGTAAGTAAATTCACGTTTCAAATAATAGTCGTTATAGAAGGTAAGGAAATTATCAGCGACGTTGCTCAGACTGCATTTTTCACCCCTCGTTAACCACGCCTGTGTCCCATTTCAACACACAACTCGTTATAATGAAGAATTCATTATTTCTAACTAAAATATGTGTCATTTTGCAGATACCAAGCAAGTTTTTACTTTGTACCGCTACACATTCCAATACACACATTAAAATGAGCTCAAAATATCTTTATTTATGAACTCCAACATTGCACTGGTCTAGTTCCAAAAAAATAAATTCCTTTTCATATTTTTTCCCAACACACTCATATTTTATCCGCAGTCACGTCCAAAAGCGAAAAAATCGAACGAAATGATGTCAAAAATAAAACTACACACTGCTTCCTTAACAGGTAGCACGAAGAAAATATAGCGACATTTATCATCCGGTTAGCATACATTGCGCGTTCGGAACGCCATAAGCGCTGACAAGAACACACTTATGTATAAATGTATAGGGTACCGAATCGTAGCATGAATAATATAGCGATATTTCTCGGTAATAACGACCTTGGTATCAATGTTTACATTACATATTACAGGCGCCGTTTGTATTGATATACGAGGGTTAGGGAGGAAGGTGGCTTTTTTGATAAAAGTGCGAGATTTTTCTTATGATTTTCACCTTGTTTGGATTATCCTTGTATTTATGAGACACGATTTGTTTGACCACCTTCAGACTTGTGACGTCTAATGCCTTCGAACACACTTCTGATAAAGAATAAGGTAGCAATATTATGACGACCCCCGCAGTAAGGAATTTAATCGTTGTGCCTTAGGGGTTTTTCAAACATTCAAGTCACATGCACGAAGACACCCAAACCCTGGACAAGCATTCGTGGACCAAGCACTCTTTCTACGTCTTCTTTAAATGAGGAACGAAGTCGTGACACGTCGTGACTGTGGGTTTAGCTTGGTGACCTCAAATACTCGGAAACCCTTGTAGTCAACAATGAATGGAAAAAATACGGTTTCTCAAAATGCTATTACACTAGTGTAAGTCACAGTAAGATTAAAGGTTTCAAGAAAATTGCATTCACATATAAATATGGAGATAAAATTGCTTCACGAAGTCAGAACGAATTTGAATCACAAATCTAAAATTGTAACAAAAAGAAAACGCAACGCCGAGGCGACGAAGACAATTGTCTGAGCAAAAACCTTCCATTTTCTGTTAACTCAGTCCAATACCAATTGAAAGAAAATAACACTTAATTTTCTCACAATGCCAATCTTGGACCGTAACGAATAACTCGCAATAATTAATATTGTCGATGAATCAAAGAGAATCGTTCATAATTGAGTCGATGAGTAATTTCTCCGTCTCTAGACACTTTTTACGAACGAAATTGTTTCTTTTGTAGCCAACGCCCAACGGGAGATATTTCGAGCTTCAGAATAATGTGCAAAGAAATCTTCATTCACTTCCTCGTGATTTGAATATTCATGAATTGATATTGATAAAGGTTCTATAGGTGGATGCTACGAAAATGACGATTCTTTTGAACGAAGGTGAGGTTTATTGGGCTGTTAAATGAAGAGATTGGGCTTATAAAAGGCGATGGATACTTATAGAGATTTAACGGTGGATATCGGTAATCGATATTTTATTAGGCAAGAGATAGGTTAAAATTGGGACAGAGTGCGGTTACCTAATAATAAAAAACGTGAAATAGTTAATAAGCGAAATGGAGAACTATATATCAGTAATATGCATAATTATCAAAGATTTTGCAATAATGGAGATATTATATGTCAGCTTCTGTATGGGGGGAACGGGTATTGTAGGTAACATGCAAAAGTAATATTATTTCATTTTGTGTACATGTATCTTTGGACAATCTGTAAGCTAGTGACTTAAGATAATCATGTTGGGAGACTATGTATTTTTTTACAGAACCAAAGTCACAATAATGAAGATTAAAGCCAAGAATTTCCAAACTGACAAAATATTACTGCTGAATTTTCAGCTAAGCCCCGTTGAATTTTGCTTAACTACTTGCCCGGTTTTTGTGTCCTTGATGCTCAGCCGAGTAAACTAGAAAATTCATGAAGCCCTAAGTGTGTTGGAGGTTTAATGACTAAGCATTATGAGAATAGAATAATAATATGAGGTCCGATGCAGGCTCACATTTTTGGAGATCACCAAATATAAATACGTTATAATTTTCAGATGAATTTTGGAGACCTGTATCACATATCCAAAAATAGTTTTTGGCTGGTAAAATTTTGCTTACTTGAATTACATGAATAAATATTAATCCTTTACCCGTTTCGGCTTCAAGTTTCACTAAAATTGGTCTGTCAGCTGTATACCACCAACACACAGACTGCAAAATACAGAGAAACAAATATAATATATATCTACCCAAAAAGTTTATGCAGTTCTATGCCTCAGATCTACTGATCAGTTCCATGGCACGTAGAAAAGCAAAGTTTTCACTACTTTTTTGTCAGGTAGTATTATCCCTTTTGTCCCAAAACTGTAAAACCTTTGTGGTTTACGGGACAAGAGTTTTCCTTGTCTGCCCAGGGCAATGGGGATTTACGAGTTTGTATCTACAAAAAAAAACAAGAGAAAATGTATGTAACCAAAACTTCATTTATCCCACTTAAAGCATCAACTAACCCTTACTACTGAACTAGTTTCTCAAATTATGGGTTGAATAAACATCCAGACATGATTGTTCGATATCTCGGTAGCCTATATTTGTAAGAGCCTCTTGTATTCAATTAAGAAATAATACTAGACCCTAGTTATTGTATTGAGCTCCCAATACAACGTAGTTATTGAGCAATCGAAATAACAATAATTGGCTTTGACTTACGTAAGACGTTATAGATATACATTATTGAATTCGCGAAAGGACCTTTACAATTATATCTGTCTGTAAGGGTAATAGACTCACAAAGCCATTGATGTATCGCAAGTTCCATTCCCGCATTAGACATGTATTTTTGTGTTTGGAAAATGTTTGTTCTAAGTTAAGGTGTGTTTGTTAAAATTCGTAAAATTGCAAGGAGTATCAAGAAAAAGGAAAAGAAATCGTTTTAAATCCGAACAGAAGGCTAATGTCGTGTATATCTATGCCCCAATTCAAACGAATCATATTCAGTAGCCCAGTATCAGAGGACATTTGTTTTAGTCTATGTCACATTTTCACCGATACCATTTGATTGAGTGCCTATTCTCCAAATATACTGTAATTCAGGCAGTATCAATGTTCGTCAGTTTATCTTTCTGTATTAATGGCAAAAATTAATCGTTTGGGCTCATAATTGAAGACACTCGCATTTTTACGACCGCAATCCATTGAGTTTTATACCATCAATCATCTGAGTTTGGTTAATATTGCTGTGTATCTGTTGATATCATAAAACAACTGGTATTTATCAACTTTTTTGGTAATGATAGGTTGTTTGTATAAAAATACAGACAAAGCATATTTATTACTTTTGTTGTTATCAAACAGATAAGGGTTGATTTATGTTTAAATTAACCTGTGTTTCAGTTCCAAACTGAGACCGAAAAAATATAGTTCATTTTTCGGGCATTGTTTAATATGTAATTGCATATTTATGTTTCTACTTTACTTTAAACTACTGTTAGATACACCCGTATCTAACAATAGTTCATTCTCCTAAAAGGCTAAGGCGATTTGAAAGATTTTTTGAATTCGCGTATTTTCTGATGGAAATAGAAAATAGATTTATTTTATTTTTGTCACTATCGTTGTTTTAATATAATTTAAACATAGTTGTTTCTTTTACATTCTAAGTGTAAACGAAAAACTAATAGCTACCGATTAGTTTCTGACAATAGATTCGTTTTTACAAATCAAATTAAACTAGAGCCTTTTTGCAAAGTTCAAAGAGGCCAGCATACAGTTAATAATTGCCGGTCGTCCAGTAATTGGGTATCGCACCCCACTTTCAAATAGTATTTTGTTGGCAAAAAACTTTCGGCAGTCTTTTTACTTTGTAATAGGTTTTCTTTGAAGATAGTTAGACCGTTGTTAGTTCAAAGTGAAAAAAGTTTTTCTAAGTTTAACGTAGTTTTTGTTTCGTGATTTTCATTATTTTAATTGGATGCGTTGCTGTTTTGTTTTTTGTTGCTTTTGTAACAAGTATGCTTGTGTTTTTTTTAAGTATAAGATTATGGAATGAAAATTGTCAAAAAGTGACAAAGATTCATAGCATTATGAAAGGACTTCTGAGCATTGTTTGTCTTATTCGAGATGAATGATAATTTAGATTAGATAATTGTGCTCACCATAATAAACGTCGTCCAACTCCTTATACCTCTTCGCATTAACACCGATCCGCCAACTGTACAACAGCACCACTAGTATTGATATATTCTGAAACAAACGAACTCCAGTTACTTCATGATTTACATAAAATATTTACTAAAAGGACACACACCAAAAAAGGGAGATCTCTTAATACTTTTATTTTTTTAATGTAAAAAATTATAAGTAAGAAGATAAAAAGGAAAACCTTTTTTTTGAGTTTCTGACCTTCAACCTTCAGACAATTTAGGTAGATAAATTCTAAGGCAGAAACTTCATATAAAGTCAAGTCACTTCACAATCAGATAAATGAATCTACAGGTACCTCGCATTTCTAAGTAGAGCAAACTTAGTCCCGAGTTTAATTGCGTAAATACATAGCCCTATCTCGCTCAAAATAGATGGGGGTAATAAAGACAGAAGATGGATAACTATAGTATTTTATCTCCTCGTTTGAAAGGGAATAGGCAGTAATAACGTGCTTTAAGGCTGCCTTAATCCGTAATACAATAGTTTATGACGTCATTATTGGCAGTAACTTCATTGTGTCAGATGTGGTTAAACATTTCTTTCATGGATTTGTTAAGGAACAATTTCAGGAATGGGTTCTTGATCTAATAATTCCGAGGTATTACACAGGTCTTGATTTGTATGAACGGCTCCATTTAAATTCCAGCTATGTTTCAGTCGGCCTTTAGTCTAACCGAATGCAGTTAAGTACCAATGTTTTACAAGAATCAACTGCCTATATTCTGACCTCCTCAACCCAGTTAAGTGGCAACACGATACCCTTTAGTAAGACTGGTTGTCAGACTTTCTAGCTTCTGACTACCCGGGAAGACTGTTAAAAATGTATGAATAACACCCGGGATCCACAATTTTAAGTGCTTTCCGAAACACCTAAGAACTCGTTATGACATAGGTCACCTATTCACGGACCGTCCGTATCAAGTGTAGTTTATCCTGTGGTCGATCAATTTGTGCAAATACAGCTTAGGCACGGCCATATTTAAAATATTCTGATCAATATTAAAACGTATGTCAGTATTGTTACCTATAGGAAAATAGCTCTACACAGATTTATACCAATGTCTTTATTAAAAGTTAAGGAAGATTGCCTGTTGATATAACGTGCCTACTATACTGCTTAATAAATTACACTCTATAAATAAAAAAAGGTGTATGACCGCTACATTTGACGTCACTGCTACGCCTCTACGAAATTTGCTACGGTCACTTTGTTCACCGCTACGGAATCACTCGCGTTAGTAAATCCCATTATATTATAGCAACTACATTATTTTTTAAGAAATTGATCTTATTATTCATTCATGTTGAAATAAAATTATCGAGAATATATCCTAATTTTCCCAACTGATACACATTAAAAATGTAAAACACCATTCTATACAGTTATTTTCATCTTAAATAAAAGGATTTTTATATCTGACCACAATGGTTCCAATTCTCCAAGCCATAATTAATACGTTAATTCGAAAACGAATGCTAATTACTTTCAGAACAGCGAAATATGATAATTTATCTTTTGTCCAACCGCAGTAAACGTGGCTTATTCTTCTTTATTGACCTTGCGAATTCGACGACGCTATCGATAAATTCAGAATACAATGCTTGCAATATCAAAAGTATTCATTGTAAAGGTACAATTAAAACGTCAATGGAGATTGTTATCAGTTCGTTAATTTGAATGAACTTGGTGTTGGCCATGGCGTGGTGGGGAAAAGCTTTCAATGGGTTTTCTCAATAGTCCCATTGGCAATAAACATTAGTGCGGGCATTGTTACCGCGCCTAGTAAACAATTCGGTGATTACAATGATTTTATGGGTTTAGGTGTGTCCTCCTATTTGTTGTTGTCTTTTTGTAATAGAACTTTTTCGTGTTTGAGTTTAATTGTTTTTGTTAAATGCGAAGTATTTTCTAATTACCAACGTGTGATGGCAAGATTTTTTTTGTTAATATGAGTTTAACAACACGTATATCAAGAGTAAAACATTACATTGCACATGGCATATTATGCGAAAAGCCTACCTGGAAATATGTGATATTTTTTTGTGGTCTGTCGACGAGTTTAGCTATAAAATAATATATCTTTAGTCCGGAAAAACATACAATTCTTGTATTATATCTTCAAGACAACTTCTTGAAGATATACATAATACAAGAATTGTTGATTGAACTTTTATTCAAATATATTAGCTGATATTGAGCCAATTATTCTAAAGGAAAGTATCAACCGCGTGCACGAGTCAGAACACCAGTTTGCTTGAACTTATGCAATAGTGACGACACTTGCACAAACTTGGCGCCGACATCTGTTCACTTCGTGCTATCGAAACTTCGGTAATAGCCGCAAGTTATACCAACGGACCTTATCAGGGAATGTGGAACTGTTTATGTGCCTGCATTTATCAAACGTGTAGAAAAAGACTTTAGTGTGGAGTTTGAAGAATACTATTTTATTTATCTGGGTGCTATGTATGAAGTTGTAGAAGTACAAAAAATAAAACTGCCAGTTTTCTCAAATCTAAAAAAAATTATTGTTACTTGTCTTTACAGTATAGATGAAAGCAATTTCGATGACCCAGAATACTCTGGTTTCCAAGAAAATTATATCTATCCGTTTATTATTTCTTAAATTTCTTCTGTGCTATTTTTATGAAAAATTAAACATTTTAAACGATGTAATAACGCTATACTAACAAATCCAGTCGAAAATATTTTACCATATTGTTTTAACTGTTGGCAAAACAATATGAAACACATAATTTAATATTTAACAAAAGAGTTCACATTATATTAATTCCATACAATCGCATGCGTAGCAGTTCCCCATTACTTAATACTTGTCACCTAATGAACACCCTTATAATAAAGAAGTCGACCTAATTAATGTACATAATTAATTCCCACGAAACATCCTAAATAAAACAAGCTGAACTTTATAACTCGAGGAGTGCTGACCCAATTCCGATGTGGTTACCTTTGTTATATACCCCTATGTATTATGTAATGGCTTCGTTCATTTACGTTAGCGCTCACAGATGGTGCATAATTTTATCATGCGTGGATATGGTCAGTTTATATTAAACTAGCTGTTGCCCGCGACTTTGTCTGCGTGATTTTCAAGACGTGAAAAACTATGAAGTTTAATAATAACGATCATCTCAAAAAAGTTATGCAATATTGAAAATGAAACACTTTTTTTTATTTCTAAATTATAATGAATCTTGAGCGGCCCAAAAACTATCAAATGTTTGAATCAAACACATTTCATCGTTTACGATACTATCCTGGTGTCATATATTTTACAGCTGTTTTAATGATTTTTTCTTATTTAATCCAAAAAAGAGGGGTTTATAACTTTGACATATCTGCCTGCCTGTTTGTCTGTGACATCATAGCTTCCGAACGAATTGAAAGATTTTAATTTAAACATGGATTATGTGCGAGTGTTCGTTTAGACATGTTTGACAAATCGAGCCGTTTAAAAATAGGGGGGGGGGGGATTAGTAGTAAAAAATAACAGAAGGTATAACTCAGTCTTAGCACTTCTTCTAAAAAAATGTTTTTCTTTCGAGGGTTTTCCATTTTCTAATTGGGTGGGTTATGATTTTCGAGCACGTCTGTTCTTGGGCCGGCCTACACCTGAAATTGCTAGAGGGATTATGACAGTGATTATGAGGTATCATAAAAAATATTATTGTACTGTAACCAAAAAGGTTAGCCAGAACCATATTACTGAGGCCCCGGTGTCCGTTTTTCTGTCTGTCACCTGGCTGTTTCTCAGGAACAGTGATAGCCAGACAGTTGTTATTTTCACACCCGATGTTTTCTGACGATATAAAGTAGATGTCAAATTATTTTTGTGGACGGAGCTGGTGAAGTGAGAGTCGGGCTCGGTAACTGTGGATTTTACATAGTGTCATAAGATAAAAGATTTTGCAAAATTGCGCCCAGATAAACGGTTTCCTGAAACACGTTATGTTTGATTGTCGTCTTAATATTAAAACTGATCTTCCTCACAAACATTTGGAATATTTCCAAAATAAAAAAGTTGGTAAACGTGTTATCTTGGCCCTCTGGTGTTTTGATCATGATTTGCCTTTAAATTGCTGATAAATAAATAGCGTGAAAAAAAATATATCAGACACCCCTTTTTTAAAATTGACAATGACAAAAATCTAAAGTATAGGATATGTCTAATTTGTGATATTACGACAAAGCAAAATATGACCATAAAAGTGACTTCATGCGCATGAGTTCTATTCACTGTACCAATTTACAGAGAAAAATTACGTATTTTATTCGTTAACCTACCTGACGATCATTGAAGTAAAATACCGTCATCCCTACTGCATAAATGGAACTTAAATTAAGACTACATGAGGTTGGTTATGAGGTTACGCTGTCGATACCGACAGCCAAAATGAATTTTCCAGACATTGTATGACGGATGTTTGATAGCTACACTCTATTATCATGTTCCTAATCCTCGTCGGCTTAGGGATCTCAGAAACTCATTCAGTCTCGTTCCTTCCCCTGTTTTTACCAGGCTACGAAAGAAGAAAATGTTAAATAAGTAGAGATTACAATAAATTGTTAAAGGAATTTTTGGAAGGACCACGTGTGCGGTCTCTATAATGGCGGATGTAGACCGATCAAATCGTTAAAATATTGGAAAATCCCAGGTATCAGAAGACATTATTCTATCAATAGATACATAATGTCTATTCATTGATAGTTTTGGTCTTATAGATCTTTCACATTGCATACCTATTATGCAGTTTTTATGAAAGTTTTCTGGGCTTTTTTATCCGAAATACTTTTGGCCTATGTAGTGTGGCAAATTGAAGAAAAAATAATTGTTTCTAGTTGTTACAGATGTACCAAGGTAATAATTAACTGTGTCGTTCAGTATTTTTTTGTTATGCATAATTATAGATGAGATCAATGTGAACTACATGCAACTTTGGGTTGAGTGTCACTGCGAATGTTTTCATCTTGAAGTAGCATCGCCAACGTTACCGAGCTAAAAACATAGGTATATACACCTATCGTAAATAAATACAAAATCATATTACGGCATTCCACATTTGAACTTGAGTAATTTTAGTACATCAATAAAAATAAAAGTAATTTAAGTTCCTTTCTTTCAAGAATGTACCGATTACGGTAACAATTACATTAAAAAAACGTATTGCTTTATGTTTCTTTTATATTACTTGTGAAATAGTCGCGGTAGGCCTATATAGACTTGAAAGAGAATAAAATGACTAATTTTGTGAAAATTATTTATTTTCGAAAAATCCTATTATTTCTCTGCCAAAAGTCTTAAGGTAAATAGCGTGATGTTTTTTTGTGTAAATTGATGACCGTGCTGCTTACTACTTAATGGGGTGAAAATACACCTCATAATTGTATTACACGATGTTACGGGTGAGTCCAAAAATTTAAAACTTTACCGCTCATGCCCCCTGCATAGTAGCGTTATGGTTTTTGTATATCTGTTGTATCATGTGTACGATAAGGTTCATGCAAAATTTGAACGAAATATATTCAGTGGTTTATGAGATAATTTGATATTTGTTTATAGATATAAAAGGCTCCTGCTCACCCCCTGTAACGAAAAGCGAGATAATAAGTAAAAAGTATGTTGACCGGACCTCTTGTTGATATTCTCTGAAAATTTGAATCAAATCTATCCAGTACTTTCTGAGATCTTTCCGGACATACATACAGACAAACAGACAAACAGACAAACAGACAAAAATTCTAAAAATCATATTTTCGGCATCGGAATCGTTTGGAGACCACCCTGCAATTATTCTTTTTTAAAAATATTCAATGTACAGTTTTTACTTTTCTACAATTTTATTATATGTATAGATGAGCGCGGGTTTGAATTGCGATGGTATTCGAGCGGAATTCCAGCGCAATATGTTTTGTTGCTATTCCAGTTTTTTGTTGCTCCCTTTTCATTCACCGTTGTCCGGTATTTTCTATTATTCATTGTTTTATTTATGTACAAATTCATTGATTTTTTGCAGGCATTGAAGAATAAAAGAGTCGTTCGATTTACGATTAATAAATGGTATATTTTTTTTCCCAACCATTTAGCATTTTGAATTTCGATGGTAATACTATTTTTATATTTTTGTTTTTATTAATGTCAGTATTTAACGACGCCTCTTAAAAAAATGTATGCGATTAAACTTATATTTTTTTAATGTATCAACTGAAATCTTTAAATAGTTTATTAGCGATTCATTTATATTATCTCAATCTTAGCTCAAGATAAGGAAACAATAAACACCTTACAATCGAGGTTCTAAGTCATCTTTTTACATCAACATTAAAGTTATTGGGAACTGAAATACGTGCAAAACTTACAAGTACTTTACATCTCAATATTGCAAGCCCTTGGCAGAAACTCGACTTAATAATTCTGTAAGTTACACTCACGAGGAGTTATGAGTTTTTAGTCAGTATTCTTCCAAATCAGAACGTCAGAACTCTTAGATCCTAAAAAATAGTTAATTACCCATCTGCCATCCCCATTTGTAGTCCCCGTCTTAAGGAAGTTTAAAGAATTAAAAAAAAAACGTCCAAGACTGCAGATACATTTTAAAATGAAGTACTATAATTATTCATCACTATAAAGGTTCTATCACAAGTCGAGACAAAGATAAATTGCTTTCGCAGTTTAAACTTACCCTAATAAGTTATTCGCGTAACTTAAAGGAACAAAGTTAATAGCTCAAAATGAGTCTAGGCACATAACTTTTTAACGAAATGCGGGGAAAATTTATGTTAACTGATGTTCTACGGTTTTAGATGACGTTTTATCTCAAAACTTGAGTATTTTTAAATACTTGTACTTTTACTTTGTATGTTCATACATAATTGAAAGTATTTTTTTTAAGCAACCCGACCTAGAATAAGTCGTTATCTATGAGTTTATTAAGGGTGACAGATGTAAGATTCATACCGAATTTTATTAAATGTCTCAAGGATTTTGTATTAATATGTTGGTTTTTTTATGAAAATAATTAAGTGGGAAGATTCAAGAAGCATTTTTAGGTCTTCCCAATTGAATGCTAACAGGGTCCTAAGAAAGTGCATTATACAATATCATTAATGTCACCATTGTAGCGCCACATTGTATATTAATTATTAATCGTAAATTAATTTAATACATATTTTTTTAGACTAAACCTGTAAAGATATCTTAATAAATTTTAAATTTATAAAGTACTTTTGCTCGACATCATAATAATGTTCATTCTAAGTAATCTCTCCAAACAATATCTCTTATTTTAAAACAAAACTATAAAACGCAAATGTTCCAATTCGCGTGGAAACTGAGAACTGAGAGTCTAACGCCGGCAATACAAGGCGTATAGCGTCGTCTCTCTTCCACACTTACATCTGTCCCTTGTCGAGTTCCTATTAGAACCTGCTTACATAGTACGGTTGTGTGGTTAACCGCAGTCTGAGCGTTGTACTAACCTATCGTGTGGCCGCTTAGTACTGGGAATGGCGTCTTAGATAAGGTACTTATTATCTAACTGTTGCTGATTGTTGATAATGAGGATGTTGTAAGTTTATTTAAAAAAAATACGAATGCTGTGTGGAATTTAATTCTTGTTGGAGGGTTGAAAAAAGATTCAAATAACATGCGCAAAAACACCAAGACTTGTCGATGACACAAAGGATGATTGTCATATAGAAAATAACACAAAAACTTATTGATTGTAGCAACAATTTAATTCTTCCAAATGCTCATTCATTTTCATTAACGTATAATAACATAACCCATACACTGTCCTCATAAAATCTTACGTCACCATTTCCCAAACGATATTACAAACAATTACTTGACACCAGCCGACCATACTTAACGTCTAACGGCGGGTTCGACGGAAACGTTGAAAATTTGCCATTTTTGGCTATGCTCCAACACAATACTGCTTTGAACGTGTTTCACACAATTCAAATATAATTACCGCTGTCAAACTATTGAGCATCAAATGTATGTGTTATAATTGAGTCATGTTATGTGAAGTAATAAAACCGCTAACCATTTGGCGTTTTGTTTGTAGTATTTTTTATTCGCTTTCATTTAAATAGAGACTATCTGCGCCCCTTAGAAGCACGGTTTATCGGATAGTCTGTTCGTTGCTTATCTTTCCGCAAAACATTTCTTTCGGGACTTGCCATGGAATGTCAAATAGATCATTAGTTTTGTTAGGGGTTAGCTCGATTTACACTCGCTTTATCAAAAGTCATCTAATTGTTGCTTATTTCGCGTGAAGTAATAACAACCAATCACAAGATTTGAAGGTAGTCCTAATTATTGATCTCCAGTGTCCTCAAACAACAACATTTTATCAGACTTTTGTTTGCAAAATAAATATTACATAGCTCTTTCATGACAAAAAATAATACATCCCTGAACACACAAATCCCTATAACATGTATACATGTTCATCCCACGCATTATACGTGTTAAACAAAATGTTTTACTACAAATTTAATTTACTTACATTGTCAACATCGCGTTAATATCATGTCGGGCGAAAACCACCAACAATCAGCTTTCCAATAATAAATTATGGATATTTGGTCCACGGAAATGACGTAATGTTTTCAGAATAAATTATTGTCGAGTTATTATTTATAAAGGGCTTATGTTTGTGCTATTGTTATAATGTACATCTTTGTTGTTTAATTACTGAGATGTTTGTGTTCGTTGTGGTTTTGTTATAATTAGAATAGAATGAAATAGTAATTATTAACTATGTTAATGATGGTTAGTAGGTATCGAGGTGACGTGGTTTTTTATGAACGAGGGTGGAGGTTTGGTTCCAACGGAGGCAAATTCTCGCATGACTTTTTTAAAGTTTCTTAAATATTATAAGATACTGTATACTTACAAAGGCACGCTTGAAGCCTTTTTCTTTTAGATGGGTCATCATGAAACACCTACCGTCAAACTTCTCCTGACTACAACCCACCCATGTTCCTGACCTTTCCCTTTGTATATCGAGGCCACGCTAAATTTTTTTTACAATACTGGCAAGGAACCCGAAGCCTGGTTTTCAAATATTGGAATCATACAACGCCATTCTACAGTAAGCCAAGTGTAAGTAAGTAAGTGATGATTTATGCTCAAACTTTTTCTATATAAACCTACATATACAACACACATGCCTATAAACAACTATGCTCTATTTAAATGCTCTTTTTTTAAAAAAATACAAACTCCAAAACCGAAAGTTATAAGTTTATAACGCTGTGTACAAAGTATACGAATAAACCCTGAATATTGAAAAACCATTTTCCGAAATCCGAAACGTTATTTACTTTCCTGTTGTGTAGATTTTTGCGGATTTTGGACTAGTTTTACGAACCCGGTGCTCTAAATCATAAGCCATTCATTGTAAACGGAACTGCAGTTTTTCGTAGCTTTGTTTTGTGCCTGTTCGGTAGTGCGGAGACCAAAGGACTAAATTGTAACACTATGCAAAATGCTCGATCATTTTTGAATGAAAAATGTTTATTTGTTCAATGTTGTATTGTAACCAGCAATAGTAATGAAAATGAAATCGTTTGGGTGATTGAAGCTGCCTTTAAATAATAAATCGAAATATTAAATTATATCGCAAAACATACCTCAAAGTTTGTTTATAAAATCGTAAATTATCATTTTCAACACCAATTTTTTTAATTACGATGTTATCACTGTTTTACTCATTTTCTTAAAGTCATAAAGAATCTAAAACCCTATAAAATGATTCACTGCATCGCAATATTTTTAATAAAATTCTCCACGCAAGCATATTCAATGTCATAAAAAGCTTCCAGCTCATATATGGAGAAATGCAATAAAATTCTCAGAACATTGTCATAGCCTCGCATGAGTGTTACCTCTCGTGGCAGAATGCGAACCTACCGTCCCAGTTATTGACATACTTGCCACCTGCGATGCTTTAAGAATGTGCATTATAAACAATATGTTTTCATGAAGACGTGTTGGTATTCGTTTTTGTTAAATTGCTCAGCTGTTTTGATTTTAGGAAGACGTTTTGATATTTGTCTTTTTGATATTTGATTTCTATACATCAATAGTAAGTATCGTGAGAATGATTAATTATAAATGATGCAACAGTTTAACCATTCGTAATTATCACGTGTATTTATTGCGATTGCCCGGCTAGTTTTGGACAAAACCGGAGTCTTATATCATGAGATGACGCGGCGGTAGTGTCTCGATTTGTGACTTAGACGTGTGAGTAAACCATTGAAACATTTTATATTATTATTGGGTAGTATGGCAGTAGTATTTGGTAGTATGACTAGTGGCTGGATCACTGTGGACGGTGCGCTCATTAGCAGTTTTATACGATTATGTCTGTCTAGCTGTAAATATACACTAGCTCATGGTGCTAAAAATAAAAAAAGGTACAATCAGTCAACTTAACCTATACCTACGATCCTCTGCTGGAGTCGGCCTATCACACAAGGTTCTCTGCCTCCCACATCTAGTCCGAAATAGCAAGCTTTTTCATGGTCATCGATCATCCGGTATATTTCTTTTTTTTTTTATCTGTTATCATTTTAAACATTCTTATGTAATATAAAATATTGCATCGGAGAAGAAAAAAAAACATTAAAATAATATGATACTTTATAGCACATCCTATCTTCTTACATAACCTACATTCCCCAATCTAAAACGTATATTTCAAAATTCAATTTGTTGTATCTTGTTCGCTCTGAGACTACGAATTGCATATTGCAGATATGAATATGTTATTCACAAACATTTGTCCCGTGCGAGTTGATCCCGCTTCTGGTCAAGTAGTCACGACCCAGAGCTAGTTTATACTCTAACCTTGTTCATGAGAGCGACCTTCAAATTATAGGTTTCTAGACGAATATGCTTTAGAATTAATAGGGGAGCTCTTTTGTAACATAATTGTCTCTTAATTTATTTAGAAATGCGTTATTCTGCTTAACTGGGTTCGGGAGGTCACTTAGCTGCATCAGGTAAGACTGGCAGCCAACTCCAACGCAGTTGGGAAAAGGCTAGGATGATAAGCATGGAAGATTGAAGAAGTTACCAAGTAATTTAATAAATAATTACGCTAACATTGACATTTTAATAACGGAACTTCAATCTATCAAACGAAGACAATTTTTTGTAAGGTCCATTTCTATTTCGGCTATCTATAATGAACCTAATAAATGTATACATACTGTCCTGAATACGAAATAACAAAAATATTGCTTCAAAGTAGATCAAGGACCCGCTTTGCCGACATCTTAAACTGAACTACATGACAGAAACATGAAAAAAATCATTTCCAATCACAACAATAATTCAGAAAGTCATTCACAACACATTATTATACCTACACAATACTCCACAAACATTACTTATGTACGTAATACAAAAAAAGCGTCACAATAATTATTATTATAACACAAGGACAATTATTATAATTCCGCGCCACCCGTCCATGTTGGCGCTAATGTTATATGCAAATATCGGAGCGACTAATTTATACCAACACGAATGTTTTTAAATACTGGACAAACTGCGCGGTTTGTTTCCCTAGAGAGTAAATATTAATGCATACATTTTATACCTCGTAAACGTTACAAAACGGGTTGTTTTTTTTTTAAACAATTGTTTACCAAGTTTTTAGTTAGGAGAAAAAGGTTTTTTGTTTTCAAAATGGTTTGAAATTATCTAAATATGTACACGTAAGTAATGTTCCTAAACTTCAATTAAAACAAGGCTATGTTCAAAATATGGCAAAAATTCTCAGACATTGCTGTCACAGTAAACCATTGCCTAGCATTGGAACAAAAACAACTTTGTCATTTACGGAGGTCTCTTTTATACTTTGACACTTTGTTCAAAACTTCAATATTGAAAACGTATAGTGTATCTATTACTTATTCCCTAAGATAACATAGTAGAGGCACCTTCGATATATTGATACGAGAATATAGCGACAGACATCCCGCCTACATAGCCTTTCCACGCTAGTTGCGATGGCCTCGACTCGCCGTGTTAGCAATACTTAACTACGTTTTATTATGTTCTATTATCTTTATCTTGCTTTTATACTGTGATTAATTTTGCCATTTTAAGCACTCAATTAAAATATTGTTAAAATAATGTTTTCTTGAAAATAAATGATCTACTTTAAGCAAAAACTAATCAACTATACTACCCACTCAGAATAAAACATTTTTCTTTGTTTCCTATAGTTAACCTCTAACCTTTTCGAAACAGAAAGCATTTTTGATTTTTCATTGAGGACAGGAGAAACAAATGACTATGTAGAAGTGGGTGTAAAACATGAAGTAAATGACTAAAATGTTCATATCGAAGGTCATACTAATATCCGATATCGTAATCCCATAAAAAAAAACATGGCAATGCATAGCTAAACCAGAAAGAGATGGCAATAAAATAAGGAGGACTTCTTCCCAGAGAGAAAGTAACAACAAAAAATATCGTCGTATCAATCCATACTCATAATCTTTGATATATATCCCATAGGACGACATCCATTACGCTGTAACATCCGGTTATCGGCGACTAAGTTCATTCAGCGCGCAATAGATTGCAAACATTAATTATGGCTCGCAATTAGCCTGAATCGGACTCGAACTTACGTCGAATTAGAAAGGGATTTAGCCTGAAAAGGATTTAATGCTTCGTGTGCAAGTATTTGGGTCAGTATGAAATCTTTCTTTGTTCGTAATTGAGTCGAATAACGTGATATGATAAATACGTTAAGATGGCGTTTTGTCTATTATTTACCTTGAGATTAAAATAATAATAGAACACCTAACCTATAATTATTAGAATCATTCTCATCCACGTGTCGATTTTAGCTCCAAATACCCGACAATTCTTCGACTTAGTCGGATAAAAGCCTTTTTGCTAATCTAGGGTATCCGATGACGCTGTATTGAAATTGCGCAAGGAGTTTAAACGTGAAGAGTAAAAATATACATTTACAAATATAACCAGGATAAAATTAGAACTGTCAATATTTTTTTATTTGTTCCTGTCTTGAACACGACGGTGAAGTGAGCAGAAGACCGTTGGGCGTCAAACGCCCACAAGCTCAGCCAGTTTTAAACAATATTACATTTTATTACTCTCTTATAAAAATAATTCAAATAAGCAAGTCTTAGAATAATTCTTAAAAGATATCTAAAACAGTAAGATATTTTATTTCATAACTAAGTTTGTAATGAAGAACAAATATGGCTTCAAAAAACACTTATCAAGTTTCATTCAGTAAATAGAAATTTAATACAATAGAACAAGCCCCAATTTGATAATCAAACGAACATTTTAGTCTGAAAGTCTAAGGCTGTGTTCACACTAGGAATAAGTAGCTAGAAATATGTTTTTAAGTACTTCTATTGTCAAATTTCAGGTTGGCAGGTTGTTGTCATGCAGTTTTTTATGAATTTGTATCCATGAGGTGTACTTTCAACCAGAACGCTGGCAATTTACAATGCGAGTTTTACTAAGTTATGTTTCTCATTCATTATTCAAAGACACCATCGGTAAACATTGTGGGAAATCATCGTAAAGCAATCAGATTAGAAAAATTGAAATATGAAATCGCCAACCCTCATTGAGTAATCAATCCTTAAACTTTCCGTATACACCATGTGGCATGTGCCCAACATCGCACGGGGAATTTCTAAAGGCTGATTTTAATATGTAGCCTTCTGTTAATACAGCAGTGCTATAGGTTCTAAAACATATTCTTCACTCAGTATCCACACTGAAATCGCAGAAATCGCTGCCTTACAATCTCAGTTTCAAATCATGTTAAAACTTCGTAACTCAATACCCTCCGTCTGACAAGACATAAGCATGTAAGTCGCACTTACTATGATTTGTCTTGTAGCAAGGCTCAAGAGTTTCTAACTATTAATGAGAACAATTTACTTAAAGTGAATTTGTACAGCGTTCAGTATCTTGACGGGTCGTAGTCGATTTATAGTTATACTAAAATTGGTATTGTTACTTATTGCTAGCTTAAGTTGGACTGCCTTAACACTTTCTTGATAGCGTTATATAGACTATTTTATAGTGGCAAATATTGATTTTGAAGTGGTTCTTCTTGTTCAGTGGTTTAGAAGTCAATAATTTGTTTATCTATATATGTGCTCTGCAAATGAAATTGTCTGCCTATTGTGGCCCACTGCTGGCAATAGGACTTCCCCAGGTTAGGATACAGCACCTAGTCTTCAGCCTGCACCATACAGCCCGAGTTACTATTATTAGATAATCTGTCATCGACTTCGTGAACACTTTAAATCTCTTCTGCTTGAACTACAATTTGCTAACTCTAAGTACCATGACGATCACTCCACCTTCCACCTCACAATCTCATTCCCGATTTGATTCTTTAAACAAACTCTAAGTGGTAATTAAAGAACCCGTTTTATAAGACGATAAACTCATTTGTTCGATTAACTTATTTAGAACCTTACCGAGTAAAGGTGCGAAAAGTAAAACAATTTTTGTATGAAAAAATCTGCCCATATCTATCCAACTTACAACAACACAAACAAAATACGTCAAAACTATAAATATAAAAGATTATCTAGAGGACTCCTTATTCAGTATTCAAGCGGCATACAGATATTGAAACTAGTCGACACAGACTCGGGAACTAGGTCATTGAATGAAGCTAACAAATAATATTATCCATGAAGTGTATACTTTGGCAATCAATCTTCTAGTTATGTAACGATTATCCGAAGTTCTGTTTGTTTATATTGGTTGCCTTGTGATTATATGTATGGATTTCTATGCATGGGGTACAGGACACAATTTGACAACACAATGAAGGAAACTTGGGAGGATTTTCTGCAATAATTTGTAATAATTAGTAGTATTTGTATAATTTAGGTCTTTTATATCTGTGTCTTTTTCTAAAGAATTTACTGACGCGTAAAACTCCAAAGAGCCAAGAACTTTGTAGAAAAGGAAAAATAGTGACATGGTGGGCAATGGAAGCTTATCGCTGACTTTGACTTTTTCTTGGTAAGTAGTTGTCTAAAATAATAATAAAATGTGTATTTTTTGAGCTATGTCAAGGTATTTCTTGTCAATCATGATCGTCTTTCTTGAGTATTGAAATGATTTTGGAACATACAACGTTTTTTGAGAAATCATCGCCTAAGTTTGGAAATTACGTTAATGTTTTACGAAATAAATCAAAAAGGTATGTGATAGAATAACTCTTGACTCTATTTAATTTTGAGCAGAAAAATCTCCACTTTCATAACTATGATTTACAATTTAGACAAGAGTTTTTGACACTGGTATAATTCAAAGGGTAACAACATGTCAAAATATCATTTTTGAAAATGAGATTGAAATATGCTTACCTATTATAAGTTAGATAGGTTTTTAATTTTGGCCGCTAAGCAACAGGGTGTTTTCGAACTTACACCTGGCAAATAGGTGTGTTTCTTGCTCATACAATAACACCAAGGCCATAGGTCGTTGACGTGAGTTATCCAGACAGCTAGGATTACCTACACTGGCTAGAGAATTCAGATTGAAATTGTAGGATCCACTTATATGAACTGTTTTAGTTGACATTTACATATAACCTCGACGTCTAGTCGTGTTTGAATTTTATTGTTTTCACAGATAGCTGGCAATATTTAGTAGAAATAGCATCGTGTGTGTGTGTGTGTTTTAAAATAATGGAAAAGGTGTTAGCTGTCTTTATTTTTTAGGTATACATACGTCAGTTTCATTTTTAAATCAAATTTCATTCATGTAAAAAAACACATCCCTAAAATAACTTACCTAAACAGAAACCGCAAAAAAATAAGAAAATAAAAAACAAAAACGAATTACCAGTTAAAGCACTAATTATAACGATTAAGGTGAAACCGAGGGAAGAAGAATGAGGGTAAAAAGTTAAGAAAAAACCTCGACTTGTCTTTTGTTATACATAATTACCCCGTCGAGGCTTCCGCACCCGCGTCAGACGGACTAAGGCTGGTTACACAGCTGGCTAGAAAAAGGTATGAGACGAACGTACGTATGGGGGGGGGGGGAGATACGAACATGTTGGCCAAGAATTGGTTTGAGCTGAACGCTGTACGATCTCAACCTGGAGTGGTCAAAGAATCATTGTTTTAGTGCTTCACGTGTGACTACATTGGGATTTATTATTTCACCATCCGATCAGGACGAGGCTCGTGCCGGTAGGTTTAGCTCATTACGGCTGATGCTTGCCGGGTTTTTGGCCTAAGGGCTTACCAAGAGAAGTAACTTGGGTGGGTTTTAGTTAGTAAAAGTCTTGCAGTCCCTTCATCTTTATCCAAAATCGGAGGAGTCATTTGATGGTTCCCAATCCAAATAAAGTGGGTCTACATTCCGAAAATCCGTACGGCCGGCCCAAAGAAGTTCCGCCAGCAGTGTTCTAAAACGATGCTACGTTTGAACATTGAAGACCAACAGACCAATCCGCATCACCTTAAACGATGTCTCCCGGACAACTGTGTAACCAGCCTTATTTTTATTTCACAAAGATTATTGTCGGTTATTTTTAAAACCCTCAAGTACTACTGCTCCAGGTTTATTGTTCAATTTAGACGAAATATTGTGTTACGTGTAACGGAATAAATTACTTAATGCGGTAATATAATGTGGGATTGAGTACTTAAGAGAATTGCGGGGCTCAGAATATATCGTGTCGTAATACTCCCTCAACCGGGATTTTATTAGATTGATGGGCGGAAACCTTGTCTTGTATCTTTATTAAAACGAAAATAGCCAGTTATTAGGTTACCGAAATATGTTTTTATACGTCTTACAGCAATATTTTTTCCGTGTATTCATTACGATAATTATGTGAAACAAAACCTATCACAGCTTTCGACTACCAAGAATAAGTGTTAAATGCTTTCAGTTACATTGATGACTATAATTATAGGTTTAGCCAAATATAAACGCAATTAAACAGTTTTATTCAACCAGTACCTAGTTATCACTGAATTTTAGCGATTTCAACCGCATTCTTTCTTCTTATTTTGTCGCCGCATCATAAATAACATAGCCAAAAAATTGATTCCAATTAAAATAATAAATCATACTAGATGTTGGAGTCTAAATACATAAGACTTCTTTGCTTTGTCCTATAAGTTTCAAATAAATTAAAGTACTTACCAGTGTATAGAGGGCGCTAGCATAAGCAGCGTGTTTGACGTGCAGCGTCCGGCAGCAAGACAGCGTCGTGTCCTGCTCGTGAGCGCTCCACGCTTTCATCTGCAGAAGAAAAGCTTTTGTTAGTAACTGTACTATAATCTATTTAATCAGAACTCTTGTTAGGTAAACATAAAGTGACAAGTGGGGTCAGTTTCTATTGTTAAAGCGAGATGGAAATTTCATAAAATGTTACCACTTGATCGTCAGACTTTTTTAGCTTCTAACTACCCGTAAGGACTGTCAGGATGTGAAATAACAACCGGGATCAAATTTGACGTGCCTTCCGAAACAAAATGGATCTGGTATGACATAGATGGTCACCCATCCACGGACCGACCATATTAAGTAGCTTAGCCTGATCGATCAACTTGTGCAGTTGTAATTAAACAACGTAATTGATGGACAAAATTTAAATATTTGATTAGTATATTCCTTATTAATTCTTATAAAAATTCATAACATAAACAATTGCTTTCTTCTCTTTGTTCTATGTGTTAAAAACTGTAAAATACTATTTCATACAACAGCTAATGAGGTTACTTGTCACATTAATGCCAATCAAACACGGAAATTTATGCCGTTGATAAACGGGAACGGACTAAACTCCGATAGAAATCTATTGTATTGAGTCGTGCACCGTCATTTGTCATTCGGAAAATATTGTAAGCTGAATGGAATTAGGGCACCGACAGTGGAATTCAATTACGTACGCTAGAATATAGTTGAGGTGAATATTTCTGAATGTATGTAGTATGTTTTCTGTTTTTTTTAATGGTGTCAGTACCATTAAAAAAAGGTAATATTTAGCATAATATTTAGCACGTTCATAAAAATATTTCTGATTTCCTATAATATTATAAAATTTTTTTTTAGATCACGACGTAGCAGCTGCATCACTTTATTATTTTATTATCTACGATAATTACGAAATAATGTACGAATGGATTTTTTTATATTCCTTTGTGATAAAGTAGATTAAAAAAAAATTGCATCTAATCGGTAACAAATTTTAACACAATCCTGTTTTACACAGAAACTATCTTCGTCGACAGCAAAATTCAGATATTCACTCGCTCCATAAACCCAATTTCATGGTTCCTATCACGAAGTTCCGTCTACTAATTCTTTTACACTTTTCCGCTTCGACACCGTTGTGTGATTGTATTGTGAATCTTTCTTAAATTCGCGGAGGTATAACTACGTGTCATTCAAAAACAAACCAAGTGATAATTGTTTTAGAAAACTAACTCTCCGTTTTTTTAATTATTTAACCTAAATGTTAAAAACAGAAACCGTTTCACTATCTATCCATCTGTCGCCCGGCTGAATTTAATGAATAGTTATAGCTAGACCATTGAAAGATTTCCATGTAATCTATTTTAGTTGCAGCTAAAACATCGTAAATTCGCGATTTTTTTACCCCCCGTAATGTCGCGAGTCCGCCTCGCACTTAACAGGAATTTTATTGTAAATGACGTTATAAAAATACGATATACTCAACGATATTGACATTATTGTGTACTGTTTGTTGTATCATTACTTACCTAGCTTTATAAACATGTTACATCATTCTACTCCAATAAAATTGGTCGTTATCCGCACACACATAGTAAAAGTTTGTTTAACCAAATAAAACTTTTGGGTTCGTACACGTTACCTCTACATGAATGAACTACGTAAACTTTGTAGTTGCATAAAAGTTATGTTATTTTGTACGGATAATGTCCATTTAATTAAGGATGTTTGAGTATTTATTTCATTTGCAACTTTAAATGAAACAATCGCTAAAATAAACAACATAATTAAATCATTTGCAGCTAAATAAAGGCCTCAAATTGAAGTTTATTTTTCCATGAAACCTTATTCAATTCCACCTCAAATCGACTCTCAATAAGTCAGCCAATAAATCAATTCGTTTTTCAAACCATCTTTGACCATTCAAAGGGCTTATGTGGGTCCCATTCATCCATTAACCGGTCCGTCCACAAAAAGCAACGCGACTGTCTGCGCCCGCAGCTTCGAAGCGAAAGCGAATATAAAAATCTGCGTTTCCAAAACATTATTTTTTCCTATTTGATCCATTTTTGTGGAAAACTGGGTTTCAGAGCAGTGCGCGGGGTTTGATAACAATGCGCTTTCACTTTCCCTCTTCGAGCCTTTGACGCGCTCATGTGTAAAGGTTATGACATATTCACTTATTTATAGTTAGTTACAAATATCAGTATGCTACCTACGGTTATTGATGTCGCCCTAAAGGTCGCGACCTAAACCCTTCGCTGAACGATGAATTATGGACCAATTTAGCACAATTTGCGGTAGAGTTGAATTTAAAATTTATGATTTTATTACGCTTAATTTATGTAATTGATAATCTTGAAATTATTTTTCCTATATTAAATTATTATAATTTAACCGAATTTTTAATATGATTTTCGTATCTTCCTTTTTAAAGATACTTTAATGTTAATACAGAATTGTTGAGGAGTGTTCTTCTACCGCGTGAAGCAATCCACTCTTTGGTTGACTGCCGAAGAAACTTTGACTGCATAATCCTAACTTTTAAATATCACTTATAGAGTATAGCTTGAGCAAGATTTTTTTTTTTAATTTACCCGAAAAAGTAATTCCCAAGCTATATTGATACAATCTAACGTCTAAGTATATCCAATTTATAAGTCAGTGTGAAAATTATACATGTATATAAGATCGGATAAGCCCAGCCTATTTGCACAAATGACGCGTCGTTACTTCCATATTGTTCCGGGAGTATGATAGTACGTGACGTCATTTCCAAGATGGCGAATGTAATTTGTTTCATTTCAACACGTACGTTTTCTGTAATCAATGTTGGATTTAGTTTGTGAATTGAAATGCTTTTATGTACAACGATTAAATCATTTGTAATAAAAATGAATTATAATTTATTTGTGACAAGATAAGAAGTTATACTTCAGCCTAGCCTGTAGCTTAAGTTATTCTATACTTACCAGATATGGCTTGGTACCGTCTTTTTCATATCTCAGATCGTCTAGGTAAAATAAAAATCATATTTTCTTGTATAAAATAAAAATTAATAAGAGTATCGTGTACAAAAAAGTTTTTGTTAAAACTTAACTTTTTTTTTGGAGCTATTCAACTAACTCAAAAACTCAGCTCTTAGTACTCGTGACTAAATTGAATAATTCAGTCACAAATATGACTTTTAAAGTAAGTACTCTGTCTCGCAAAATGTAACCCAAAACTACTAGAATTTTGAAGTTGTGCTATTACTGGATAACCTTCATGAAAATTATCACTTTAATCAAGTGAAAAGAACTTTTGTTGTAAAAAGTATTTTGAATTTTTGCGACCATAAAAACTTTTATACTTATCTGTATTAAAAAAATAAAATTTTGATTGGTCAAAACTAATTAAATAGAGATGAAAAAATAATGGGTAAATTGGTATTACTGATCGTAGCAAACAAAGTAATACCAATACAAAACACTTTCATTAAAATATGCTTTTTGGTTTCCTCCCTTTCTTAGGCATCAAAAATATTCGATAGTACGAAATAAACTAGCCTTAAGTCGAAAGGGCTGTGTCGTTTAATAGCCGAGTTCCTAGGACTACCTTTCAGTTAAACCATAAGTTCATCTTCATGTAATCATAATTTTGCTTCGCCACACATATACGTGAGCGGGTTGGCTTTCAAAGTTTCAGCTCAATCGGAAACCGGGAAGTGGGTGAAATTTACCTTTATATGCACCCTATTTATTTGCTTCGTTATATACCTATTTTAAAACAATATATCAGGATAAGAGACAGGCTCCTATTAATCAGAACCTTTGTATAATATTAAGGTTTTGTTATTGCCATCTTGCCCTGCGTAGGTATAACAGTGTCTTGTTGTTGGTAGGACAACTACCAACAAGGGGACTACAACTAGGTTGAGAAATGGATTTTGATTTTGATTTTGAAAAACATAGACTTTAATCTTTACAGTCTGAAGAAAATACGTTGCAAACAAATATCCATGTAAATATGATATCTACAGTTTCAGTTGAAATAGGCTTTCGACGAAAGGCATTGCCCATAATATTCCGAGAAGCATTGATTGTCTTTGAGACCCCAAAAAGGTTTAATCACAATACCAACAAGAGGTTGTAGGAATTATTCAAAACAAACTTTGTGCGATGCGGGCAATGTTATGTATATTGGCTTCCAAGTATTTTCGTGTTTGGTTCCGAATTGATAAATACGAATCCTTGATTTGAAATAATAAATAAATGAAATTTACTTCGCTGTAATTTGTTTGTATATTTACAAAGACTGGTTAAGTCTGAATTGTAATTTCGTCTTTTGTTTTATATCAAGAGTATCTAGGTTAAATGTATCCTCGACACCCCAAATGAATTCTAATTTAGTCAGATAAAACATTTTTAGGCATCGTTTTAGCACGTAAATGGTTCCAGAATATCAATTAGCGGCCGAATAATTGGAAACCTGTCTTATTTTACAATACGAAGGCAAAGTTTAGCCGTTAATAAATATGCAAGCAATTAGCAATTTGAATAAAATTACCTACTTTTAAGTACTTTAAATTTGTTGAAATAAGACTACGAATTTTATTAGGAATTCTAATGACTTGACGTCGTCGTGGTAAATCGTTGACGTTTTGTTAAAATGTTGTAATCTTTCACACCATCGTATTAAAATATGTGATTATAACTCCACGTTTACAAGTTATGACAGCCGTAAACAAAAAAGAAACGATTTACACTCCATTAAAAGTATCCGTTTGGTAATAAGCCATCAACATCAAGTCATTAAACATTAAACAAGAAATGAAGAACAGTACAATTAAAATAATAATTAATACCCAAGTATTATGAATCTTCTAATGGTCTAAGTAATAAATTCCCTTTCTGATTAAAATTATTTCGAAAGAACGGAACGGGACGGCTCAAAAGTAACTCTACATTTTGGTTTAAATTTCCAAAATGAATAATTTATTACGATTATAATGTTTCGAGTAAAATATGTATTCGGACAAGGCTCTTAGGTTTTTACGCCTCGAAAGCTTCATTTCGAGAGAACAGAAATGAGAGATTTCCAAATTCATTAGAAATGCCAAAACACTTTGTTTCAACGCAGCCATCTTAAGGCAAGTGGCGGGAAATAAATATTAAAGATAACTATTTTTATGCTCCCTTCATCATTTATTTGCTGCAATGTTATGCTGAGTTGGTGTCGGCTTTCTCCCTTACCAGATGCAAACTAATTACCAGTGTTTTACTAGAAGCGACTGCCTATCTGACCTTCTCAACTCAATAATCTGGACAACCTTAGTCAGATTGAATATCAGACTTTCTAGCTTCTGAATACCTGTAACGACTGACAAATATGTGTCTCTACCTACGTTCGAACAACCCAATGAAAGAAAAGCTAGTAAAACACAAACTTACCCAACCACTAGCAAAACACTTATCTAACATATCTATATCTATATTAATATATAAAGCTGAAGAGTTTGTTTGTTTGTTTGAACGCGCTAATCTCAAGAACCACTGGTCCGAATTGAAAATTATTTTTGTGTTGAATAGACCATTCATCGAGGAAGGCTTTAGGCTATAAACCATCACGCTGCGACTAATAGGAGCGAAGATACATTGGAAAATGTGAAAAAAAACTGGGATATCTTCTACCCACGGGGACGAAGACGCGGGCAACAGCTAGTTAATAATAACACGACTCAATGACTATGAGCACAAGCTAGTTATGAAACCACTGTCAAGGCCTTGCTCGCGTCACGTTCGACCGCGGTACATCGATCACAGTAATTTTGTTATCCATCAACATTCAATGAAAAGAACTTTCCATGCATAGTGCTGTTCCATTATTGTTTAACTAGTTCTCAAGGTTAGGTTAGTAAAACCAAATAAATAATATATTTAGGAACTTAGTTTATATGGTACACAAAGTGGTCTTAATGCTTAAGTATTATTAGCCTTCTATACTTAGGTATTAAATATACAATATGGGTGATATAAAGTTTCTTACAATAAGTTGGATAAGAAACAGTAATAACATAAATTGATAAATAAACTTACATTATTTTACATACTTATAAGGCTTTAAATACAAATATCTATCACAAAGAAATTAGAATATCCGATAGCTATATGAAAAAAATATCTAACATTAATTAGCCGTGATGCAGAGAAAAATTATGTTAAATGAAAATAACACAGCCTCCACGAAGATAATGTCACGAATGTAATATCAGCATACAGGTTTAAAAATATGTTATCAATGATAAGTGTAATTACAATCTGTCCAGCTGTTGTTTTCGAGAAGGTAATGAAAAACTAACCCTGATAACTTAAAAAAAAAATGTTTGTAATACTTATTTTACATTTATCTTCATGTTATTCAATTATATCACACGAGTCACAAGTCCAGGAGAAACATTGAGTAAAATATATTCAATAACTACCTAAAAAATCAAGAGTTTATCTCATTGTAACAGTAGTCCCGAAGTTTTTGTTAAAAATCAGAAAGATGCATTTTTGAGACAATCTTAGTAAATCTATTCTATCTATTTATTTCGCTAAAGTTGCCTTGAAATAGATTTAAAATAATCTCGGCAAAAACGTCCTATTGAGTTGCAAGACTGAATGAGAAATGAGAAATATAAAACGAACAAGAAAAGGAGGTATCAATCCTATGCTTTTCCGCTTCTTTTTGCATGCAACTCTACAATTTATAAATTCCTTACGAAGAAAATGAAAATCGGCGAATTTGTGTAACTGTCTTCAATTAGTTTTATTTCATATAGTCTTAGTAATAAATTCAGAGATCAGATTTAAAATCTGATCTCAATATTTGATTGACTAATAGTCTATAACAAGCACCTGTGCCTATTTTATCACCGATTGTTGATTGACAAGCGAAGTTGATTGAAATTAATGATTTATTAAAATTTATTTTCAACGAAACTTTATTAATTGACATTTTACGATATGAAAATTAAGTTTTTGATTTAACTGGTCTGGTTTATTTTGCTTTGATGCGTATATAAATTATTAAGAAATTCTAGCTCATTTTAAAATTACGCTTTAAAATAAATATAAGTACATGATAAACAAACATAGCTCTAAAAAATTCAGTACAAACGTAATCTGTATAATTAATTTAATCGATTTCGGTGATCCACCTCGCATTACAATACTTCTGAATTAAAAAGTCATTATATTTCAAATCTAACTTTTTTTAATGAAGTTTACTTTAAAGATGCCTAAAATTACCTTAGATTGTGTATATCTTCAAGAATTGTCAGGTCACACAATAACATGTTATAAAAAAGTTTTTGATCACATTACATTTGTTTACGTTCGAGTTAAATGTTCGTTCGAAGGCGCCAACGCGACGTGCGGCCTAGATCGCCGTCGCGAGTAGACTGCCAGCTCTACGCTGTAGCCGGCCCGTGAGCGCTACGGACTGCTCTACGCCGCTACGAACATGAAGTTTTCTTTTTTACTTTTCACGACGCGGTTTAGTTTTGCGTGCGGTGTTTTTTACAGTTTTATTTTGTGTCTACATATAGGGCTTTTTATTTAGTGTGTCCGACAAAATAGATTTTTCTTTTCAATAATATTTTGTCAATGAATATAAAAGTAGGTACCTACACTTTATTACAAGCAGCTTTATGACAGCTCTTCAAACCACACAATTTTTTTTACCAAAATATGGTAAAGCGTTAATTTGAAGTGTAATAAAAGTAATTTTCTACTTGAAACTGCGCGATTTTCATACAATAACTTTAAAACTTCATTTAATTTACTTCGAGTTAAAATGTTTGAGCTCTAAAACCGACAAAGCAGGTAGCGGGTTAAAACAGTTCGTTTACTTAGTTCTGAATCTGCATTTTGCATATTAAATACTTCTTTAAGGTGGAGCGGTTATGCGAGTGAACTGAAGTATGCCTAAATTCGCAAGAGTTAACGCTAAGTCGAGAATCCGATACTAAAATGTAAGTGGAATTTTATCGGAAACCGACGCTCGGCCTCGAGATTACATTAATAAAATATGAGGATAAAATTAAAGGAAATTGATAATGTTTCTGGTTTGGGCCCTGAGAATGTTCTTGTGCCAGTTCTTTGGAAGTTTCGATGGAAAATTGGTGTTTATAGGACCCTCGGAACCAGGACAGCTTTTTCGTCCTTTACTTTCTGTTAAAAGTTGTCGATAAATTTGCTTCGGATTCACGCTAGCTTACCATTAAAGTTCGGAAACCCTGGAATGTTAACTTTATATAAATGTAAGAAGCTTAAGAATGGACATTTATTTATTGCAAATTAAAAGGTAAACACAAACTTGGTAGAGTTAAGATTGTTTCGATTCTAAAATAAGAATTTTATGGTTAAAAGAACATTACAACATTGAACTGGTTAGCACTTTTATACTTAACAATTTCGTGAATAAAATATACAAAACAAATTAAAAATGGACTCTATCAAGCACTGAAAAAACAAAGGAGAGCCACAGCAATAAACATCCAATCACAACTTATAAGGTTTTCTCTCTTTACATAAGTATAAAAAGTTTAGATTAGTATTCTGTAAGCGGTATCAGCTTATAGTTTTTTCCATTACACGCAAAGATGCTTACTATATTGCTTTTTAAATACGCAAACATTCTTCGAAACCTATTCATTTCGTGATGCGAATGGAAAAAGGAATGAAATTGGATAAATTGGAATTACCATCTTGTATTTTTGGTAAGGTTTGATTCTTGCCTTGTAAACTATGATAAGAGTAATAAATATAATAAATAAGTATATTATTTAATTGCTAAAAGAAACAAATACAAAAAGGTTTTTACTCAAAGATCCTTTGAAAGGCTTGTCCTAGATTTAAGTGCACGCATACCTTTCCTCAACTTGGGTTTTGAAATACGTAGGTGAATAGGGCGGAATTAGAGCGTGCATCTAAATGAAAACTATTCTGCTCCTGTTTTTGAAAAATAAGAAAATAAACTTATGAAAGTTTGCTTTTTTCTATTTTAGGAGGTTTCATATGCATTTTTTGGAAACCGAACCCACTGTAAAAATAATTGAATGGGTTTCATAATTATTATGATATAATTGTACACATTTAATAATATCTTTATAGTTAACCCTTAACACTTAACCGTGAAATTAGAATTTTGAGATCTGTATCACCCGACTTAGCATTAGCATCGGCTATATTTTAGTCTATTTATTTTTATACCCAACTCAACTCCGCCATTACAGCTCATGACTAAAAACTTTGGCTATGCTCAAAACTAGTTAGGCGATCCTGACAAACCTGCACGACAACACGAGTAAGTATTGTTTTAAGTAAATTTTATAAGTAATCCAACTTAATCTTTTCATAGCGACTCTACCTTTATCTTCAAGAGAATTATTAATTATACTCAACCTACAAAATTCACCCAATATATTTCCAGTTGCAACAAAGGCCAATTATTTCTCGTATTCAATTAAAACGCCACTTACAAAAACTACTTAAGCCAGTGTTCCGTTTAAAACTTCAATAAATAACAGCGCTGTTCACAATCAAATGAGCATCAGACATTCTTCTTCAATTCCATTGCTCAGCAAAGCAAAGCAAGAGTTAAACGAAATAAATTGCTGTGAGCGCGTTACAGATATACGGGTAGATCACGTTTTAATTTATCGTTTCAATGCGCATCTACAATCAACCACATCCATACTTAAAACAACCAGTACACCTCAAGCTGAAGACACCCTTATGCCTCGAATCACATGGGTCAGATTTCCATGCATTCCTTTATTAGTATGCCATGGATGTGGTGCTGTGCAAACAACCGGTCTTGAGTGACTTACAATTACCTAAGACACGCATCTGAAAACCTTTTGTTATTGATGGGGATCAACTGAGACGTTCATTTCAAAATAATTTGAATAAATAAATAAGGCAATGTTGGTCATATTTCGCCTTGATTCGTTACTTAATATTTTGTAGAGGGTCGATACGAATTAGATTGTAATTTACTTCGACAAGGTGTTATTGGTTCCAGGCCATTGTTTGTGAGTAATTACTTGTATTATTAAAGGAGACTGTTTTTGAATTGCTGATTTAAAGAACTTAAAATTTATAGTAGATATAGATGTACGAAAACAAATTAAGGGTTTTTACGAACTGTTCTACCGAAAATTTCCTAATATTTACCCCTCATAAAACTCCTCCTAAAAGACTTTATCCTCACTACCGACTATAAAAAGCATTTGCTCAAAAATACTAACCCTAAGAACATTCCCCACAAACGACCATAACTACAGGCTGCTATAAACATTTCGTCTTAATAACTCGCTTATTATTCAAGTCAGCCTGAACCGTTAACTAACGTGACGATTATGAAACAGGGGCGTTTATTACACCTGTCAAATGGAACCGTAAAGAGCTTTGAACCTGACCTTTGGCTCTGAAGTTCCAAACCCCTCGAGGTAGTTGCGTCGGTAAACTTTTCATAGTTCACCGTTCCACTAGGAAGTTAGAAAAGGTTCTAACGAATGAGGTACGTACAGAGGCTAGTAATTGGCTGCATTGTTTTGCTAATGTCTGTTGTTATTTTAAAGTTGAAATAGGCAATATATTTACAATATTTGAGTCGCAAGTTCGTTGATGATATGCTGCATTGCCTTCATAATGGGATCACTTTTTACTTTGAGTACCCTGCAAAATAATTTCAGGAATTTCTAACAACAATATGTATGTAACTAGAATTTTATTATTCCTCTAATAAGGTTCTAACGCAACCACATATCTATAAATCATGAAAAATATTTCCGAAACAAATACTAATTGCCAGTCATAAAAAGCAAGTATTGTTCTAAATCGTAATAAAAAAATTAAGCTATTAAAATAATATGCCTATTTGCATTTCATCTTAATTCGTCCAAAAATAAACAGTTCCACATTTGTGTGCTTAATTAAAATAATGTACAAAGAGAATATTTCACAAATGTTTTCCCTTAGTATTGAGATAAACTTCACGTAGCGTTGTTTACAAAGCTGTTTTATTAGGCTTTGGGTAGCTTTGACACTAATCCTTCATAAATTAGGTTAGCTGAAACCTGTCTTGTTATAACTTGTGTGTTTCTGATATTATCTATACTAAATATTATAAACATGAAGAGTTTGTTTCTTTGGATGTGATAATGTTAGGAACTACTGGTTCGATTCGCTTAACTATTATTGTAGTTTAAGGTGGTCCATTTACTAATCAAGTTTATATAGAATACTAGCTGTCGCCCGCAACTTCGTAAGCGTGATTAGAAGATATAAGTTATGATTTATACCTGCCTTGCTTTTTCCACATTTTCCATTGTATATTCGCTCTTATAAGTCGCTGGTTTATAACCTAAAACCTTCCTCGATGAATGGTCTATACAATACAAAAATAATTTTTCAATTTGAACCAGTAGTTCCTGACATTAGCGCGTTCAATCAAACAAACAAACTCTTCAGCTTTATATATTAGTATAGATAAACTATCACGCTCTGATTAATAGGAGCAGAGTGGTTATGAAGTATGAGAGTGGTTATAATAAACAATTTTCGGAAAAAAAAACCGAGTTCAAATTAGTTTCAGTATTGCGTTTTTTGTAAAACTTTGTAAGTGCCCTTGAACATTATATTTTTACGAAATAGTTTTTATAACCTTTGTAGTGAGTACAGGCGTGATAATATGTTGTGTGATGGCGTAAACAATGCTTAGATATGCTATAGCAACAATTGCGGTTAATCTGCTGTTATTTATTGAAGAGTTCCCCCGATTTCTACAAGATCCCATCATCAGATATTGAAATGGTGATAATGGGACCACACGGGAAGCACAAGCTTTCAAATAAAAAAGAATCATGAAAATCGGTTCACCCAATCGCTAGTTACGAGGTAACAAACATAAAAAAAAAAATACAGTCAAATTGAGAACCTCCTCCTTTTTTTGAAGTCGGTTAAAAACGGAGAAAACTAAAAAGTATCTGATCGTGATGCCTACCTTTTTATTCCGAATTGACTATTTTGAGCTCGTATGTCTAGAAATATTCCTACTTTGAATGTTATAATTCCTTTATGATTTGCTCTACAAATTGGTAGATAAAAAACAAAGTGCCTCCATTAGGCCCTTATTGTGGAAGTCATCGTCCGTTATCTAAAGCTTTTGTTTGATCCCTCTCGATCAGATCCCATGAGTATCAACCAGTAGCCATCAATATCCCTACGTTTTGTTATATGTTTGTTAGTGTTTCTTTGGTACTTTGTACTACATGAATTTGACATGATCGACTATTTAGAAAGTTCTTTATTATAAACTTTAATTTTTTGCAAAAATATTATAAATAAATAGTTTATTTTTCAAGCTTTCGAATTAATAGTTTGACCTATTTTTCGGCAATATAAATAATTATTGTTCAAAATTGAACAAAAATTTAATGGAAATGTTTCTTGTTTACATAATTGATTCAGAGCAATTCAGTTCAACCATTTACGTAAATACTGGGCGAAAAAAACTGTCGTAACTCTTTTTAAAGACTAGTTTTGTTCGCTTCTTTTTATTAATTGGGAAGACTTAATAATGAAATAAATAATGAAGACTATAACACTTCAATTACTATCCCCAAAGAAAACTCTACTGAAATTTATTACTAAAAATTGTAGCTTAAACTAGGCTTAAATTCATCCTTTAAGAAATTAAGAAAATATTATTTATTAAGGACAATTAAGTGATCAAACTAAAGCTTGTCTAAGTTATTGAAATTTTCATTAATAGATATCTTTATTTGTTCTCTAAAATCTAGGTACTTGACTTATTAAGAAAAATGTGTGAATGTTCAAATTATAAACCAGTTTAACTTTCTTCATAGTTAAGTTAAAGCAAAAATATGTGTATAATATATTTTATTATCTATCGAACGAACCATTTTTGTAAACCCTTTCATATTACTGATCAAGGTGCACTGATGAACCCCATTGCTGGACACAAGGGCGGTCTCTGACATTCACTTTGTTCGATTTTGCTCTCATGTCACCAACTTTTGTTTGGTAGACTTAACACAATCGGCTCTCCTTAAAATATTTCTAGGCGATACTAAAACCGTTTGCACAAACGTTCATCACTTACCCAACAAAATAAAGTAACAATGAATGCCGAAAATACTGAATCGAGTGTTGAAAGAGATAAGTTTAACGCTCACTGCAGAGCGATAAATATGTTCTATCTGAGCTACGGGCCTACTATCGTCTCTTAAAGTAATTCTGCTTCCGCCGTTCAGCATTCGGTGGATTCTCGGCAATCGGCTTTCGGCGTTTTCTCGGTGAGGCGATATCAATTAAAACGCTGAACACCCGCTCAACTTCTTGTCTCCTGCTGCCTAGCGTTTCTTAACAAAAGGAAAACTCATTTAAACTCTTTGTCTACTACTTGTATGACTTGTATCATGTGTTATTGTTATAAAGTGTTGAACTGTACTTAATAGTATTAATAGAATAAAGCACAAATTATTGTTTTCATGTTAATCTCACAAATGTATTTCAAATTGAATATTTTGAGTCAAATCAGGTCTTGTCAGATTATATAACATGGCATTTTTTCGTAAAAATGCCAATTTAAATCAATACCAACACAGTTCTATGAAGAAATCGAAATTCAAGTTATTGGAAAAACAAAACTAAATTTTATTAAATTTGATTACCCTCATTATTCGGAGGAATATCTTAATTACACGTGTATACTGAATAGTGTAATAAGGTTCACGTGGATTTGCGGCTAAAGTTATTTATTATATTGTATCTTAATATGATATTAAAGCATTTTAAATCAAACACAGTTCTGTTAGAATAAAAAGTTTTACGATCATTGAAACATTAAATTATTAAAATAAAAAGTTAAGCTAAAATATTAAGGGTTTTTATTCTTTTGTAAATTTAATTCAAGTTTCTTGTTATAAAAATAAAAACAAGCAAAGTAATAAGAATAAAAATACTCACGGAATCTTGTACAACAATCTTGGCCATTATAAAAAGCCTTTAAAACTTTTCGGTTCCTTTCCTAATTCATAATTTATGATAATGAGTCTGCAAAGTAAGAAAGTCTTAAGTATAGTTCTTTGTTGATTTCCTTTTACGAGGTTATCCCTTGAGAATATATATTTAAGGTATAAGATGCCATTATAATAAGCCTGTTATAATTAATGTCACAATCTTAATTTACTGGTTAAGCTGACACTGAGAAACCAACACAGTGGGTTTGAGGGTTAATCAATTAAGAATTATTTAAGACATTGGTTATAAGAGTAGTTAATTATATAGTTTTCAGTTTTACCCTGCAAAAGAAATAAAGGAACACTATCTAGGAATTTGTTCATGAAATACGTCTTAGTGGCGGATGGGCGGCTCTACAACGGTTGGTAGAAAATAAATGTAAGAATAAATACAATGCCTCGGATTTAGAGTTTATGTGGTTTTAAAACGACCAGCAAAACCCTTAACGTGAACGTGGACGCAGAAAACCCATTACAACTTCACCCACAATTAAAGGATTCACGTAAATTAATTTTTAACTTTTCGACTTCTTTTTTAAAGTAGATTACAAAGCCTTGTCTATACAGTACATGTTAATTGTAATAAATTTACAGTCGCCTGTCAAGAATACGATACCTCAAAAGGAATAAATGAAATTATATTTTTACATATTATAATTATTAATTTAATTTAATTTAATCAAATTTGTTATGGTGATAAATTAATATGTATATATTATTAAAGAATTTTATTATTTAAAATCGGTTTCGTTACGGTTTCAAATTCATGGCCGGCTCATGGCATTGTTTCACACAAATACAATTTATATAAATTAAAACATCAAAAAAAACGTTGCATTGAAAAATAAATAGCCTTTTTTGTGTAAATACTATTGTTATCGAAATAAACTAACAATACACAGTTTAAACGCACGTAGTTAATAATATTTTGTCCTTGACATCGCCGTATGCTAAAGAGTTCAGGTTTATTTGTTAACTCAAAACTTTCCAATAACATTACTTACTAAGATTTACTTGTTCCAGTTTTAGTTTTGTAACCACATTTAGGGACGAAACTAAACTTTTAACGAACAAAACTTTGTAATACTTCTAAATAAGTATCACCGTTAAGGAAACGAGACAGCGCTCTACAAACCGCGCCTAACGTCTCTCTCCCACAACAGCACTAGTTTGACTTAAGAAGGTAGGAAAGCAGGTTTTTTTTTACTTTTTCTTACTTGAGCAACCTTTTTGTTACCTTTGAGATCAGTGGTAAATAATTAACGAATTTTCTCCCACGAGTGTTCCCATCCATTCTGACACCAACTTGAACGACCTTTTTACGACCAAGTATTTTATTTATTATAAATTTCCCTGTTCAATTGAATGAGATATTTTATTTAGGCGAACATTTTGTATTAATTATAAACTTATACGATTACAATATAAACAAGGAAGAAACACAATACAATATAAGTCACAGCGATTGAAACAAGTTACAGTTAAACTATTTTTAACGCATAGACAAAAAACGTTCGTACACAAAAAGTTAAGCCCGATGACGGCATCCAAAAATAAAAAAAATGTGTCTGTTTGGAACAACAGCTAAATAAATATTACAGCTATTTTGCTCAATTTAGTATTATGTATTGAAATGAAACGACTTTTACGGATTTTATCGCGGTTTAATTTTTGGTTTTAGTTCCCGACGTTTCGACACCTTTGCAGTCGCCGAACATGCTGAAGGCTCCAGCCATTATATTAGATTTGATCAACCACAGATCCTCGCTAAAGAATCCAAATTCCTACCAAGGATGTTTCGCGAGGCTATTGAGATTAAAAAACACCCTAATTTCAATAGAGAAGATGGCTGGAAGATATCACCTACTTGGGACCCAATAATACAAAAACTCAAGGCTAAACCCAAGAGCAGCGCTGCAAGACATCACGACACAGTGAGCTCATACTGCGTAGGTCGGACCATAAATAATTAATTAAAAATATGAAGGTAGAACGAGCAACATCTTCTGTCAAGACGAACACCATCTCAGTCTGCCCGTGACCATGATACCTGCAAAGGTGTCGAAACGTCGGGAACTAAAACCAAAAATTAAACCGCGATAAAATCCGTAAAAGTCGTTTCATTTCAATGTCTAACATTCGCGTAAACCTAAGAAACCACTATTAGTATTATGTAATCAGCACTCAACAACTCCCTTGACCAAGAAACTACGTAACCGCTTGTGTAAACGTATCATTTTTTATATTCTGGTGGTATTGTTAACCAAACTAAAATAAGGATTCATTATTCATTTCTTAAAGACACATTACCGGGAATTATAATACGGTTCATTCTTAAAAATAAAAACTGGTGTCAGAGGTTAACTTGAGACCTAGAGTCTGTATAGTGAATTGGTTATTGACAGCATTTGTATTTTAAAGTTGAGTATTTGCACAGATTATCGTCAATGGAAACACATACTACTCCTATTGACAATGTCGCAACAATAGGTACCCAATAAAAAAGTAATGGTCGGGAATTTTGCGTGCGACTCAACTTCATAGAACTCTACAAATAGGTTTTTCATCGGATTTAAACAATGAACATTTTAATAGGCTTTAAAAGCCAAAGAAACTCAGCAAGTATTATAGTATTTTACGTTTGGCGTACATTCGTTTGTTTCCTCTCAGTTCCCACCGGTATTAAGGTTAACGCCAAGTATCAATTTATTTACGTAACACCTTATAAAATTGCATGCAACAAGTAACAATTTAAAAATACATTCGATGACATAATCAAAAGAGTTGATTCAGAATCAAGATTATTTTAGGTCGTGTAGAAGTAAGTGCTTATGAAACGATATTTACAAAATAAAAGCTACCTACAACTCAAAGGATCTGTAGTTTAAAATCAGCCCACGTACTTCAAAATGACGCAGAAGTGTCACGTGACAAACAGTTAGTTAACGGTCATCTTGAAAAAAATAAATAATGCTATTAAGTATGTCACAACTTAAAATTGTGATAACCATTTAATCTTCAGCCGTTATCTACATCCGGAGCTATCACAAAAAAAGTGTCTCTTTCAAACTGTAATAACGAAATTAACCCTTCACTGGTAGAGTTCACCTCTTCATCCATTTGCAACACAACTTCTGCTATTGTCGTTTTGAAAGTGGATATCTTTATACATATTTAAACATCATCATACCCTTTTGGGTTAGCCCATACAATTTGCATGGGAAAATATTCAATTATGTTCCTATGTTATCCTAGGAATAACCCTTGAGCATCATAAGGATAAAACATCCTTTGTGGACGATAACTTTTCTGGTTACTTTTGCGGTACTTTGGATATGTTCCCTTAGGCGGAAACCACGAAAAAAAGGTATTACTCGAATTTCCACAAAAGCATACATTTTTATCATCAATGTTTGCCGAAAAACTTAGTTCTTGCTTGGACAAACTGGGGGAGCTCTTTAAGATTTTGTTGCCGTAGAAGTACACTTAAATTGAAATGTTTCAAGCATCTCAAAATTACTTCACAATATAGATGATAATTTCTGATAAAAATGCCCAAAAACGGAAACATGGTAGTTAAGAACTTCATCGTTCTAGTACACAACAATACAATACGTCATCAATGTTATAAATAATCAATTAACATACCTGACGCCCAAGAGGCATTAAAAGACGGTGGAGAATACAATCCATCTATAATATCCTGTAGCTCTAATGGACTAGGTGGCAGTTCCGTTGTAGGTGCTTCTGAAGTTGAATAGTCTCCTTCGGTTGTCGCAGCGGCGGTCGTGGTTTGCGTAGGGGGAGGTGGTATGTACGTCGTGGGGGCATCGGGACCTTCAATGGGCGAAGCCTCGCCTCCTTCGTTGCCCGATAGGACAACCACCAGAGTGACCACCACTGCTATAGCAACCACCATGGCGACGAACCCGATGAGGTAACTTAGTGTCTTCTTCCGCTTGGTTGCGACCAGGACCTGTGAGGAAATGGGTTTTAGTCATATATAAATTTCAATAGAAGTGATAAGAAAAATGTGTAAGAACGTTAAAAAAGTGTTGGTGGTTGCCTTTTAGTCAAAAAATGAACAGGAAACATAATAATATTCTTCTGTCCTTAAAAAAATATGGAAACTTGATTTTCGATTTTATAAACAATCAAAATTAAAAAGGGATTTGTTTTTTTGAAATAACAATAATAACTCGTTTTTATAGACATTTTCAGACAAGTTTCGGACATATGTAATTGATGTCCTTAATCAGGTGACGCAGCGGCAGGGTATCCAGTCGATCGACTTCGATTCGATCCGCAACTATTCTTTCAATCCTGATGATCACGTGACAGAAAACCGACTTACTCAATTATAAATTGGAAAAAGTTATAATAATAGCGCACTAACTGTGATTTACTATTTGATTGTAAACAATTGCCTATTTATTTTATTTACCTAAGCGTATCACAACTGTTGGAGAGCACTGGCACATATATTGTGTCGATAAATGTCCACTTCACCTGAACGAAGGTTAAGACATTACCCGTATAACAAGTTGGCAGTTACCTCATTAATCTAAAGTGAACTATTTGTTAATAGCACAATGTTGATTCAAAATTCCTTGCAAATGAGGGGCAACATCGCAATTTAAGTCAATCAATTATCGCTTGTTGTTCATAGTTTGTGTAATTAGGAAGTTACGATGCGGTTTTAGTAAAGATTTCTTTTTTGTTGCTCAGTATGTTACGAATGTCGATTAGTTTTTGGTCTCGCAGTATAATAAAATGTAATTAGGTATTAAATTGCATTTTTGGTTTTGTAGGTATTAACCGCTTCTGCTTCTTTTGTATATATGTATTTTTTAAATAAGGAATTACTGATCTAAATTAGCAAATTACAGCTACAACCTAGCTCTCAGAGTACGTAAGCGTTTCCCTACTGTCATTTTTATCCGACCACAAGAAGGAGGTTCTCAGTACGGCCGGGATGTTTTAGTTTTTTTTCTGTGTACACCGATGACGAGACGTTTTGTCCAATTTATTTGTATCAACATATAATGAATGGCTTGTTTTATTATTCGTCCTGCGTCAAGTTATTATGTATATGAAGGAAGGCCTAAGGCGAGAGCGGCATCGAAGGTTAACAGCAATTTATCGTTATAAAGAAACTTAAAGAACTTTGTTAAAACTTTTGGCATGTAGAGACTACATGCATGTTTTTGATCAAGCTGTTTTTTAAGGTTTATATTTACTTTGCAACTGGTGCTAGGCAAAAGTCTATGTTTTGAAGTGGGGCAAGGCGTATCTCTTACAGTAATCAAAATTGTTAGCAACAGGTTTGAACAGTTTCCAAAAAAAAAAGATTTTATTGATATTCCTCACAAAATTATTTAGTTAGATTTCATGAGCCTTGAACCAAATGTAGATATGGTATTTGACTTCATATCTCAAGCTGTGTCTGTTGGATTGCTTTAATCTCATCTTATCTTAAAGTATCCGTATCTACTAAACGGATACTACACACATTTTCACCGATAAGTCGGTCCTTAAGGTCTAAAATCGTAAATATTATGTATTATTTAGCAAACTGTTAGGGTAACCTTAACCTCTATTCGAAATGCTGCGATTTTTGGGTAAGTTCTAATGAATTTTTTGAAGTTATATGCACATTCTTAAATAGTAAAAAAAAAGCATCGCGAGGAAACCTGGATTGAAAATATTGGAATTTGAACGAAGATGAAGGGTTTGCCTGCCTATAATCTGTGCACCATCATTCCACATTGCCGAAGACGGTCGGGAACGGTTCGCGGATAACCGTTGATCTAACAGAGTTACATAGCAACCATTTCAGTACAAATTTATTCCGTGGAAGAACATAAATATTAGTCCTTGCTACTTGAAATAAATGTCATTTTGGTATTCCCTATTCAACATTCCGACCAATATTCACAAAAGAAAAGACATTCCACAAAACATATTTTTGACAATAGAAACAAAAACTACTATAGCAAATCCTATAAGATTACTTCCAATTTCTTTTTTCCTTGAGATTGTGAGTTCCAACACTGGTTTCTAAAATGCACGAATAGCTAAAATATTTTATTTGATAAAACACATGTTTACACGTTATTTACATCATTCATCATCATTCCCCTGCCCTTATCCCAATTTAGTTTACACGTTTACACGTACTTAGTTTACACGTTATTTACATTGATTAATAATTATTAAACCTGATAGTATTTGCTAATACACAGAATGTAAATTTCAATTGAATACTTGCATAAAATTCAATGTTTATTCACCGGTTATCCTATTAAGTTTCATAGTAAGGCATTCGCTTTAGCTTTTTATCATTGACTTTATAGGTTTCGACGGGATTTTCCTCAAATATAACCAACTGGCTTAATTATCACGGTGACCTAAACACACAAATTAATATTGTTTCTAACGTATAAAACACTTTCTGACATTCTTTGCCGACTATTCGCAAACATTTTGTACACACACTAGCTGCCCCGCAAACGTTATTTTGCCTCATAAATTATTTCTAGTTGTATGTACTTCTTAATGCCACATTATAAAAACAACAATATAAATTATATTCTTATTGTGTTCAAAGATGTTTGAACTATCAATTCAGTAAGTTAGGTCATCCTTCAGGATTACTATAGCGCTATAATGATAAATACGTAAATATATATTTTTTCTTTCACTTCAACGATATGAAGCATTTGTATTAAATTAGCAAAGTAGACACAATTTCAAAACAAAAAGAAATCGTCGTCAATAAAAACAAAATCACAAAAACAAAAAACAACACACATTACGTTTCAATTTCACTTTCAACGCTAAACTGCATTCCTTGCTCACTGTTCTATTAGCACTACACAATATAACATACTACACCACAATATTTTTCTGTCAAATCCGTTTAACAAGCCGCGGCCATACCGTTCACGTAAACCGAGAGGAATGGACTCAACGCACACGCAGACCTTGATTAGTTTTTACATGTTACTACTACTGGGGGTTATCGAAGGTTATCAGCTGAGCTAACATAGCTTTTAGCATCAATTATGAATTTATCATGCCTTTTATAGGTAAATACTCTCGTTTTATTAAGTCATCCGAACCCTTTAGACTTTGTTTTATTGTTTTTTTTTACGGATATAGCTTATTTAATTATTTTTTTTTTAAGAAGAGATCAATTTAATCTTGTTATCGTCTTTTCGGCCCACCATTATTTACAAATTCTACCGAAAGGAATCTGGATTGAAATGGGAGAAATTTTCGCCTTTTTTTGGCTACAAAATAAGCATTTTTTAAGTTAATTAAAAAAATGTAATAAGACAGAAAAAAGTTATCAAGACTTTTTTGAATGGGTGGACAAATACGCGGTTTCCATAAAAATATCCGGGAGTTTACCCGTTGATTCACTGGTTTTTGTTTAATTGTTTGTACAGTGCCAATGACTTATCTGTAGGGGCTTTACCTGTCAGTCATTCATACGTCCTTATAGACGCCAGTAATACAACAAGTAAAATACAAGATGGATATTACGGAACTCTAAAAATGAAAGGATTTAAACTTAAGAAAATTGACCTCGGTAGCTTAGAAGATAAAACGATTGGTAGGTTTAACGAGTAGTCGTAGCTTCAAGTTTTGAGTTAAAACTGTTTCTATACTAAAAATTACAAATTCCGAAACTTGTATAATTGAAAACCAATACAATTAACTGAAATAATGTTATTTTATTCAATTTTGTAAGACAAGTGTGTGTTAAATTAAAAATATAATGACGTATGTCCCCAGTTCAATCGTTATAAATTATAATAATTGTTGTTGGATACAATGCGGGCACGTGTAATGTCTACACGTGCTCCTTTATCGCATTTTTATGTTACGAATTATTATTTAATATTTCCCTTAATTTGTTATAATAAAAACATTCGGCAACTTATTCGTATTGCCTTTGAAAATGTTTTCCTTGCTTCATGAAATCTAATTATTGTCCTTGGATAGTTCGAGGATTAGTCTTCGGAAAGATTCTGAACTAAACTGGTCGTTATGGGGAAGATAATAAGACGTTATTACATAAATCAACTCTTTTATGAAGAAAAGCTTCTATGGTCCGGAGATAATTCTATTTAATAAGATTCCTTGCTAACGTAAATACAATTTGTGAAAAAAAAACAGCATTATACTGTTGCAGTTTATGAGATATAGCCTTTCCATACATACATATGAATCCCTACCATCCCTACTAATATTATAAATGCAAAAGTAACTCTGTCTGTCTGTTACGCTTTCACGTCTAAACCACTGAACTGATTTTAATGAATTTTGGTACAGAGATAGAGTTGACCTTGAGAAAGAACATAGGATAGTTTTTATCCCGGACTTTTGAAGAGTTCTCTTGGAAACGCGATATAACCGACATCGACGCGGGCGAAAAGCTAGTAGTCTTATGAATAAGGTCCCTTTGCTTCGTAATAAACCTTAGATTTAGGAGTATGTTGAACGTATTCATCGTTAAACACTTCTACTTCTTTATGAATTCTATAACTACTGTATGCAGCTTCATTAATTCATCTTAAAAGTGTTATACATGGTATACTACACGCGGATGTCGAGTGAATTATTTATGCAAATTAATTCACATAAAATTAAAATAATAACAGAAATCGGTAAACATTCTCATATGTGTATATTGTTGTCTTTATCTGTGGCCAATAGTTTGAGCGTATCCTTTTAAAGCAACGTAAAAAAATTCCCACGTTTTTATATGTATTAAAACTCTTTTTGAAATAAAAATGAATTCTATAAATATTAACAACATCACTACAGTGTCAAGTAATAGACACTTATTTTTTTTTTATCGAACATTTACTTTAGCAAATTGATTTTAAATTAATTTAAGATCAAATTATATTTTTATCAGTATTGACAATTACACAAATGAGTACGTGTGGGCTAACCATTGAAATCACATAGTATAAGTATCGGCAAGATATTACAAAAGGCCTTGCGAAACGAAACGAAGGCATTATTTACGGCAGCTAATATATTGAAGGTGCGTATTGCATTGTTGTTTTTTTCGATGAAGTTTGGCAATTATAAGGCTGTATTTATGTGTAGGGCCGATATTACAAGCAAAGTTTTTGTCACATTTAGCTGAAAATTCTAATTGGACCGTGAGGTAAATTTCGAATGATATTAGATACTTGCGTATTTTATAAAAAAAAGAATACTAAAATAAAACGTATACCCACTATTATTATACATTCTCTGAATGAATAAAACCTTTTTCTTCGTGATATTATTTTGTTTCCTTACCTGGTCGCTGGTCCCCATCTCCAACGTAGAGTTGCTGTTGTCAGCCATCGTGTTTGATTTGAAACTGTGGACAAAAGAAAACATTAATTTAAATTATAATTCAACTAAAATAAGCAGATGCTTAATAAAAATAATTTAATTGAAGACGATCAAGGGACAGCCCAATCAATGTCTAAGACTTTTTGATAAATAATGAACCCAATGTGAGTAACTAAGTCACATATAGATTGCACAGGAAATCGCAATCAGCAGACCCGCGGTACGAGAAGAGGTTGAAACTTACATTTCTACATTTTTGTCCAAGTGAATTCACACTGACAGCCCTATTAGGCAGAAAACTAGCCACTTTTTCTTTTTATTAAATAAACATAACGTTGTCGTCAACTGTCTACTTAGCGTAGTACCTAGTCCTTGGCGCTAATTAGTTTTGTCGCACATTTCAGTAGACTTCTTGAAGTTCGAAGTAGTTAAGCAGTCCACAGTTGTGGATACAAGTCAGCTCATATCACCACGTAGCTCAACGTCTCACTTGCACATGTCTGTGTGACACAGTCTTCCCTCAAGAGTTATTGAAGACCTTAGGCTTTTTTCGGAGTAAACTTTTACACTCCGTCCGCGAAAAGGGCAACTAACTCATGGGGATATGTCGGAATCTCGCCGACTCAAAACACACCGGACCCCTACATTTGGTTAAGTAGAGTAAAAGTTGAGTTATCGCCCATACATGCTCTGCGTTTCTCTGGCTGCGGACCCTAGACTTGTCATTTTAGAAGATTGGGATTGGACATTACACTGTTGGTAATTATAGCATAGATTTCAATTCGCACGTTCCATGCTAAGAGTAGAGAAACTCACAAAACAAGGTAAGTTTGACGACCTCCGTGGTCGAGTGGCGTACGCACCGGTTTCAAGGTGTCGCTAGCTCTGAGGTCCCGGGTTCGATCCCCGGTCGGGTCAATGTAAAAATTAACATTTCTACATTGTCTCGGGTCTGGGTGTTTGTGGTACCTTCGTTGTATCTGAATTCCATAACACAAGTGCTTCAGCAACTTACTTTGGGTTCAGAACAATGTATGTGATGTTGTCCGCATTTATTATTATTTATTTATTATAGTTCTCGAACACCTCATAATCATAATTACACAACTGTTTGTTTTAACATTATTGGTTGTTACGTTTAACTTATTAAAAAAACAATAAAAATAAAATTTAGTTTTCAACTGTTCCCCAGTTTATTATTAGATGCCAACGCCATCTATCGGCGAATGCTTGAAGTACAATGCATTTAGTACTATTTGCGTAGTACGGACGTATTGACGTAGCTAAGTAAGCAAATATTTATAGTTATAAATTATTCATTCACTAAAAACGTACTTGAGTATAATTTATCAAGTAGATAACATAATTATTACTAGGGCTATGAATGATAACTTTCCAACGTAACACATGAATAAATGAAAAGTATGGTTTACTTAGTTTTTAAATAAACCACAAAATATAAATACTACTATATGGTGTGTTACAATAATTGTGGTGGTCAAGGGGTATTAATTACCACTGGACCATGCTTAGTCAATTGCGGATTGACGATTCCAGATTCTGATATTTGGGAAATCCACATTTTTCACCAGTGACTATCATTGGCTATAACAATAAGGAAGGAGGTTAGCACATAAAAATACTTTGAAAGGCGCAGAAGGAAAAGGCAGAATTAGAAATTATGTTTCGTGGAAGTAAAAGAAATGGTATCATATAGGAACGTGGAGAATGGAGAGCTCTACCCCGGTAACTAGTGGGCCTAATACAGATCTCCAAAGACACCGAAAATGGATACCCATAAATCAAAAATTGTACCTGTGAAACCAATAAGTAACAAGAACTGTTGGATACGGACTCCCGTTCCCAAAAACGGCAGAATTATGTTGAAGACGTAACACAATTTGTTAGCAGAAACAAGGTCACCCTGTACCACGTTACACAGTTGTATTGCATTATTTAAACTGACAGTGTAATACCACTTCGGGGACTTCCTAACTTATTCTATTTAGGGAGACAAGTACAGGGTTACCATTTAATAAAGTATGGATGGTGACACAACCGTCAAGAGAGGTGTTTTGTTTGGATGTATAATCAGTGCATGTGAAAGCAGCTTTATGATAAGAACTAGTTGACACCCCTAGTTTACCCGTGGATTTTTACTTTTGGATATTAAAGTAAAGATTTGGCCACTGTATATTATACATACATTTTCTTGGAAATCAACAGTTTTTTTTTAGTGGCCATCTTTTTCATAACGAGTTCCTCCGTGTTTCAGAATGTCACGTTAAGGCTAGGCTGATGAAAGTAGTGAGGGCATAACTTTGAGAGCTGAATTTGACACGATCTGTTTTTTCGTATGTACAAAGGTATATTTACTCCATCTTTGTCATAACGAGTTCCTCCGTGTTTCGGAAGGCACGTTAAATTGTGGGTCCCGGCTGTTATTCCTACATCTTTGACAGTCGTTACAGGTAGTCAGAAGCTTGAAAAGGTCTGACAACCAGTCTAACCAAGGGGTATCGTGTTGCCCAAATAACTGGGTTGAGGAGGTCAGATAGGCAGTCGCTCCTTGTAAAACACTGATACTTAGCTGAAACTGGTTAGACTGGTAGCCGACCCCAACATAGTTGGGAAAAGGCTAGGCCAATGATGACATAGGTATATTTACTGATGACTCAATGAAACATTATTGACACAGTACTAATTAACTAAGTACCTCGCTTTTACAACGTGGTGGCATTATATCACACTGTCATTAAAAGAAATAAGTCGGCAATAAGAAGAGCGACTATAATTATGTTTATTAGAAAAATATTTCATTTAATATTTTGCTAGTGTATTATCAAGGACTCATAAAGATTATTAAAAGTATTAATTTTGAAGAACGATTAGATACTATAAGATCATCTGCTCATCTCGTTGCATAGTATTGTATCATACCTAATTAGATTGAACACGCGTGAGTTAGCCGTTTAAAGTTGTGGGGGTTGAAAGTGGGGAAGAATAACGGAATATTTGAAAATATACTTAAGTGGGGACGTTTGATGATACATTTGGTTTCTGTTCAGTAGGATATGGAAATCCGATTTTTCAGTGAGAGTATCAATTACTACATAATATTGTGGGTTACTGACATGTGTTTAAAAAGAAGTTTTTATATTTTTTTCTTCGAAAGATGGCGTTCGTAACCCTAGTCACTTTTACAAAAGGAGAAGATTAGACAAGTAATTTAATATCGATACCTAATTACTTGCAATTATCTAATTAAAAACATATGTATGTAAATGGCGTGCGGTCTTCAATTACATATTCATTCGGCTTTGCTGATACGGTCTATCATAATCTGCGTTATCATAATCATTTGTCTTATCACATAAAGTTGCTATAAAATAAATTGTACTATTTAATCTAAACAGATATTACATATAGTACACAGCATATTCAATAGCACTAATAAGGACTTTAGTGCTTGGTGTTAAGATCGCTTTTTGTAATTATTGTGACGCTAGACTTAAGATTTGCTGTATCTAAGTATGCGCTTAGATAGCGTTTTAATATATTTTTGAATATAAATGAGATAATTTAATGTATGTAGGTTTGTTACCTATTTTTTAGCGTCATCTTTAGACATAGGAGTTAGTTTTTGGTCTTTCTATATATTGTTCGTTCTATATATTCTAAATATTGCTCTTAATGTTTGTTTGATTATAACATACAATTGACCCGGATATTGTCAGAATTTATGGATTTATTTACATATCACGAGGAAAGTTGGCTATAGGCACACGCGTATCTGACTAATTACTGTAAGTTTCATTTTCTAGATATAAACGAACTAATTAGCTGATTTGTGATATTTCGTATTGTAACTATTTAATGTTTAAAAAAAGCAATTATAGGTTTTGTTAGAAACCACAAAAAATATACAATTTGATCAATTCCTGCTTGTTTGTAAACTTGTCATATTTAAGTGTTTTATGTATATCCGCATAGAATTTAATCAACACATATTAATTGTACCATTATTATGATCTTATAAAAAACATCTTAATAAAAAATACACATTATAATTATGTCTTTAAAGTTACGAACAAACGCACTAATATGGTGTACCTAATAACTATGTACAAGTAGTTCAAACGAGTTATAACATATTTCACAAAACAAGGCGCCATCAAGGACCAATTTCCTTGCACTTGTTACACGTACAAAAAACCACTACTTTCCACAAAAAAAAAAAACAAAACAGTTAAGCAACATTTAAATATGCTAAAAGTTCTTAAAAAATATACATTTATTAATTTACTCACCACGTTTCAGATAAAACAAATGAAATCTAATTACGGACCGGCCTTCGGCCGTCTCCCCGCCGCACTAAATATTTTACTGGACAATTTCAGATTATGATAATCTATCAATTCGTAAAGATAAAAGCAGCATTAATTTCTAATCGAAAAAGATATAAAAAATAAATGCAGATAATATGTTTACAACAAGAGTTTATAGACTAAGTACTTAGGTGCAAAGAGGTTTATAATATTCCGCAATGTTCGAAATTCGACTTTATTATTTTTAATAAATTCCGCCATTTGAGTCAATATAAAAGAAAGATGGACTGCTTGAGGCCTCAATAAATTCTTTTCAATTTTAATATTATTAATTTGGTCTACAATACTTTCATAATATATTATGTTATGAACGGTAATGTTAGAAAGAGTAAATAATAAAATTGTATGTATGTGTTATGAAATAAACTCCTTCCTTTTATTAAGTCTGAGATTATGAAGTAAACAAGCGTGATGATTTGTGGTTAACTTAAATTTACTCAAAATCTAGTTATATAAATAGTATCTAATAGTAAATAAGTAATCATTGACGTATTTACAAAAAGTGGTAAAAAGACTTTTTAAATGAATAAAAAACTCGTATTACCAAATTGAATCTGAAGTGTTCAAATTGAATTTAGAATTCAAACTTCGAATCACAAGTCATCGAAATTGTATTGAATATTCAGCTTAGCTGTAAATAGAAATACACTTTGAATGTGGAATATACCGCCAATATTTTACGGGTCGAAATTCGAATCACCAAATCAAATATGATTTGAAATGGATTTCATTTTACCCTCAATTATGGCAGTTACTACACAAAGCCCAGATTTTTCCAATAAACCAACATTATTTACGGAGTTGGTTCCACATAATTGCCTGTCAGTAGCTCTTCACTCACGATCGCTTTCATCACGATTTCGTTAGAGCTGACTAGAATTAATAATTTGATGTGCTCACACAACGTAACATACACTTTCTATAACCGCGATTACGCCTTACATAAGAATTCATGCAAATATTGTCGCTTTATACATACAAATCGGTGTATTGTTTTAAATCTGTTACATTATGTCAACTGCATAACAAAAATGTCGACTAATTGTCCTAAATCACAAAAAAAATGGAGTTTTTAGCTATATTTCACTTATTATCTAAGCTGCTTTTATTGTAAGTCTGTATATATCGCTAATAATAAATGCTAAAGTTAGAACTCACGGCTTTAAAAAAAATACTTTAATTATCCCGTAAACTCCGAAGATCTTACGGAAAGATTCCAAAGGTTTAAAATAGAGGTGCTAGAAATAGTCGAGAGAGATGAACTTGAATACAAATGAGACAGGAAGAAACAGATCGCAACACCAAAGGTTAGACAGGTCGTGGCAGGTGTTGCAACACCAGTACAGTGAGTAACTTTCTAATTAGTAAAAGACAATTTTGTATGCAAAGGTGTAGATAGTCAAGTGTAGGCAATCAAGTAATCGGAAATTTTCATCATTTCATGTTTCGCCTGCAATGGTTCGGGGGTAACTTTCTTAGATATCGTGCTAACCTCCTCTGTTTGAGAATCGTGTTTTTGTACCTATAGAAAATCTACGAAAGTTTTAGCTATGAAGCTACCGAGCTATAGAAAAACCCAAGGAAACTTTAAATAATATTCCTTTTCGTCAAATGTGGTGTTTGACGTGTTAATGCAATACGTCAATCAACAATATTACTGAGAAATAAAACTTATCTACTTGCTTCGGATAGAAACAAGCGTATGCAATTTATAAATTAACCGGATTTTGGAACCAACCGGAGTCAAGATTTAATCGATACTAGCCGATAAATAAACGACGATTCAATAATATTTCCAACACCCAAAAAAGCAATGCATCTTATAATTTATTACAATTAATAAATCAAACATGTAATACATTCTAACTTAACACTCCCCTCTATAAATATCTCGTATTTTCTCAGTAACACTGGAAATGTTCCCAATGTTCTAATACATCTTGTTGTCAGCTACAAATAAAATTAGTCTTAATTTGGTTCGCGCTGTGTCAAGACTAGGACCTCGTACTCCATTCATTGCTATTGACCTGTGTTAGAGAAATCTAATTCTATCATTCTTATTACATTTGCTGGATCGTGCGATCTGGTCTTACAATTATTTACAGCTTCGGTTTTATTTATTTTTGGCCTTTGCAGTTGAATTTTAGATTTTGGTTCAAGGATGTGAACAAAGCACTGAACAGTTTTAATGTTATGGACCTAAATATCGTCCTTAACTTTTTTAGCTTTACAAATACTGAAAGTTTTGATAGATAATTATATTTAGGAAAGCTTCTTTGCACAATTGATAAAATCGATTTAGGAGTCAGACACTCGCACATAATTCACCTATAACTAAAAATAAAATCGCTCAATCTGTTCGGGAGCTATAATGCCACAGACAGACAGACTGATAACTCAAACTTATAACACCCCTCTTTTTGCGCCGAGGGTTAAAAAATATCAAATAATCTAGAAGGACAAATTGAACAGCGTAATAGAGGAACGATTTGACTGATTGGGCACTTAATTGTGGAATTATAGGTACTTTCTATACAGCAGTAATTTAATCAAGGCTGAATAAAACTATTACATCATAATCATAGTTGACTTGGCCTCAGATCCGAAGTTATTCAAAGTTGGGTGAGCTAGTTAAGGCATCGTTGTTCCCAGTAATTGAAGGTCAGGACAGTTGTTAAATGCTGACTAATAATTCAAAGTCAATCTTAGTAAACTTTGGATTTGTATGTCCCATGGAATACAACGAGTAAGTTTGATTATATTTTTACATTTCCAAAAAGGTTTTTTTAAAGACTTCCTCAAAAAAAAGGGTAGGTATGATTTTGGAGAGTGTTTTTTAACACGCATATATTAACTTCACTTGTTATTTCAACATGTCTACTAAATTTAATTACGGGGGAAAGAAAGAGATCTCGAAGTAGTTATAAAAATTGCTATTAACTGTATCTTCTACACGAAGATTTTCCAATTTTTAGTTCTCATAGTATGGAGTTATTCTTTTATTTTTACTACTACATGCTTGTCGATTTGACTTATGAAGCTAAGTCTTCAATAATTCCTTTTAGCAGGAACCACCTAAAACATTACAGGAAACGTCTGTCTTGATTGACAATATTATACCGATGAACTGAAAACGATCGGACTGGTATCACTGGAAGCAAGAAGCAGAAAACCGAAAACAAAAACTCACAAATAACTTAAAATATTAAATATAACTTGTACTACTTGTTTTACTATACTACTTGGCCAAAACTGATGAAGTTTGAATGGGACCAAATGATAGCTATTTCACGTTACATTAAAGAAGAATCAACCAAATGAGGTAAGAAACATAAGAAATAAAGAAAAATTGATAACCTCCCCTTTTTGAAGCCGGTTGACAAATCAACCTTAATTCCAACACATAAAGAATAATATCGATTAGCACCACATCTGTTTTATGTCAGCGGGAAAATTTAATAAAGTAATTTATAGAGTATAATCTAGTTAAGTTTCCGCAAACATGTCGTGTTCTCATAAGTAAATTAGGTCAGATCCCACTACATATATGAGGTAATGCGATTAGCTTGGGACTCATAAGGAATTCTGTCCCTCACCCTTCAAAATGGGAAACGACTGACTACGAAAAGCAAAAATTGGACATTGAAAAATAGGTCAAATGAGAGTTGGATGTGTGACACTGGAGGTTCAGTAGAAAGAGAAAATTGGAAAAACAAATTTGTCACAATATTTAAATAAAAAGAAATCATATTCTCCAGTCTATCTACACAAAATTCATCTAGTCTGAAGGAACTTTTTGTCAGTTCATCTCGTCTTTCAGACTATTTCACACGAAATAGGAAAATTAAATCTGGTCACATAAAACCTTTATCAAGTTTGTTACAGTAACTTTTATTTGAAGTCGGTTTTACGTTTTTTGTTTCAAAAATACTATTACTTATAGTAGCAACAGCTTAGAGTAACAGACATAGATAGATAGATAGAATAATGTTTCTTAATAATATTAATTATGTTTCGTCTTTAAGTATTATTAATTGGACCTGTCTAGTTGTCATAGTTTAGGAGATAAGACAGAAGGACCAAAAGACGACACTTTTCACCCTTTAGATTGGATCCCAAAAAAAAAGTTGTCAACATCCCTATGGTGTAATGAAATAACTTTACGCGGGGAAAGAAGAACAATTTGTGTGAACTAAAACAAATGACTACTTTTTTAATTCAAAATTGACTTGGTAAACAACTCTTTTACTGATGTACTATATTGTCTACGAGGGAACATTTCATATTTGTGTTTAATACATAGATAGTTTAGTATGAAAAAATATGTTGGTTTGTGAAAAAAAAAATTCTCTTTATTCTCTTTGAAGATTCTTTATTTGAAGAAAATAAATCTTGAACAAACAGAGGTTTTCTAAGTTAAGGATTTTCACTATTTTCAGTACATTTCTCGTGCAAAAGCGTTTCTACTATCACTTCTCGCAATCTAGAAACTAAAGTAAGATTTTCTAAGAATCGGGTTTTAGTCTAAGTTACTGCATTCAAGATATCGAAAGGATTTAAAGTCTAAACCGTTTCCCTTAATAGTTTTTCGATTCAAATTCACAGAAGTTTTTGAATTTCATTTCCATCAAATGGTCATTTGGGAACACTATGCGTTCACCACAATCGTTATTATTCTTAAAACTATGTTTATGTAACATGTTCAAATAGACTCTCTGCATATTTTATATCCTTGCTGTAAGTATGGAATTCTTCTGAAAATATATTCTAATTGTTTGATAGTCGAGTGGAAAAGTCGCCAAGCGCAACGTGTCCCGAGATCGAAGTTCGCATGAGACAAAAGTTAGATTGTCTATGCTGCTCCTAAGTCAGGTTGCCTTTGTATATGTAACTTGAATGCTATTAAAACCAACCGCGACACAAAGATATCCCTAATATGGATGTCGTTTATAACAATATACTTGTGGTGAAGTACAGTAATGTTCTCGTTCTGTTCTGTTCTGTTCTGTTCTAAGTACAGTAATCTAGTCGTTTTTAAAACTTACTGAAGACCAGTCATTGATCTTCCGACAAAATACAAAAAAACCGAGGGTTTTTTTTAATGGTCCATAATTCTTTTAGATAAGTAATTATTCATTTTTGTTCACCAAAAAGTCCCAAAAACAAAGTCTTTTGATAAGAATCACTTCCATACACTTGTGTACGGTTAGCTCAAATACTAAAAACTAAATTAGAACTGCTTCACATGCAATAAAGACTCGGTAATAAAAAAAGATTCGTATAATAAATTATTCAGTAACTGTCGATAATAGCTTTGCAAGTAACTAAAACATAATTCCATTTGAAATAGAGCGGAACGGAACAATAATCATATCCAAACTGGCCGATGCTAGAAAAGTAAAAAACAAACAACAAAACGTCAACAATAGAGTAATTGAGGTAACTTTTTCGTGGTGGACGTTGGGGAACAGTAAACTAAGTCATGACATAATTGAATAAAAGTGAAAGACAAGATAAAGATATTAGGTATCTTTAGGTTTGTTCGATAATGGATTAATTTGACGACCTCCGTGGTCCAGTGGCGTACGCACAGGTTTGAAGGTGTCGCTAGCTCTGAGGTCCCGGGTTCGATCCCCGGTCGGGTCAATGTAAAAATTCACATTTGTACATTGTCTCGGGTCTGGGTGTTTGTGGTACCTTCGTTGTATCTGAATTCCATAACACAAGGGCTTTAGCAACTTACTTTGGGTTCAGAACAATGTATGTGATGTTGTCCGCATTTAATTTTCGTTAGCCAACTTCACTACAATTGTCAACTATTGACACGCATATCATCTTACGACGCATCAACTATAGTAATCATAGTGCTAGTTTTGCTTAAGTTGAAGATAGATGGCGTTGGGTGAAAGTTGTGGAATACGTTTAACCCTAGTTAACAGCTTCAGTTAGTAACTGTACTGGACTCGCGAGATTATCAGCCCAAATAAATATAAGTCATCTTAATCTCATAAGCACATGGCATACTTATGGCAATGATAACACAATAATCTTCTATACTGTAATAATATTTGTTTTAGACACGCATTGTGAACCCAGAAGGTGCTATTATCCTATACGTACAAAGAATCAAAGCTTTAATATTAATATTTATATATCCTGGGAAAACTCAGACACGGTTATCTGATCCCAAGCTAAGCAGAGCTTGTGTCATGGTAACTAGACAGCTGATAAACTTACTTATATATTTCAAAATACATACATATTATAGATAAATTACACCCAGACACCAGTACAAATGATCATGCTCATCACACAACATTTGTCCTGGGCGGGAATCGAACCCACGACCTCCGGTATAGCAGTCAGGGTCACTAACCACTAGACCAACAGGCCCGTCTTTGCACAGCAGCTGTACAATTTTTATTTAAATATTATTATATCTAATAGGAAATTATGAAGTAAGTTCGTAAACTTTACCATCCTATTGAACTCTTAAGATAATACAAGACAATGTTAGTGATACTTGATACTCAGTGATATTGTATAAGCAAAATATATGAGTGTGTTTATACATTGTTACTTCTTCTCGCTTGAACAGCTGGACCAATTTTGATGAGATTCTGCAGGAAATAACTCTTTAATGTAGGTGACGTGATACACGTTTCTTTTTCTAGAGTATTGAGTAATATCTATGACATATAATTTAATATCAATACTTAAACTTTGCTTATATGAAAAGTGGCGACTGATCAGAAATGAGACATCTAAGCCTGGTATTATTATAGCTAGAAATATAGGCTCAATTGGTTAGCATGAGCAAAAATCTCACTTGTGTGGGCAAATAACATTAACCTCCAGTTTAAAAAAATCGAGCATAGATAAATAAAGTTTTTGAGACCCTCTTAACGAATTTTCCGACTTAAAGTTAAGTTGGAATACCTTATTTAACAAAAAACTTGTAAAATAAGGTATTCCAACTTTTTTGTTAATACCTTTTTAGTTTTACGCAACATCTTACTACATTTAGGTACTTATTAGTAGTTTCAACACTTCTATTGTTTCCATGTTTATAAGTACAAGCATTGTTCGATATTTCTTACATTAGTCAATATTATTACTAGTTTTGAACCCGAGAAAAACAACTAGAACTGAATTTCAAAACGTTTAAGAAACGCCTACCTATTAACCTACATTGAATTGATCTTTAGGGCTGATATAGGGGAAGAGGACGACCAAAGAAACGATGGATGGATTGTGTGAAAGACAATATGGGTGTAAAGAGTGTTTCTTGTGAGATGACGGCCGATAGGAAGGTATGGAAGAAGATGACATGTTGCGCCGACCCCAAATAAAATAATTGGATAAGGGCAGGGGAATGATGAATTGATCTTTAGGGCAGTGATAGCTTAGTGGTATGACTCAAGACTGCCAAGTCAAAGAGCGTAGGTTCAAAGCTCGGCAAAACGATAACAATATCCTTTTTTTAATTTTTGTACGTTTATCTAAGTAATTATAAACGGCGAAGGAAAACATTGCTAAGAAATCAGCACACGTTCTTTAAGGGTGTTTTAAATGACGCCAGAGTCCTACAGGCCGCTTGAAAACTCTGACACCAGAAGTGTCAACTATACGGAAGAATAAAAATAAATCTGAAATAATTATTAGATACAATAAAAAAAAAATGAAAATAAAAAAAGAACCTGATCCATTTCAGCATGTCCAATCCGAACAAAAAATACTAACATTAGTATTAGTATTCCAAACATTCTTAGAACAAATAAGAAAATTATTAAGCGAATCAATTAACTAATTTATCGAAAAGTCATTGAAAAAGAGCGGCCAGTAACTAGGGCTCGCGTTCATTGCGTGCGTCGCCGCGTCGGTCGCGGATGAATTAATTCAGCACCGCTATTAGCAGCTAATTATGCTAGTCAGATAACCACACATTTTTCTTACGGTTCTAATAAAAATCTTGTTTACGAGTGACTATTTATGAAGTTTTTCATGCCGATGCTAGACCGCCCTGGAGCTAAGACTCTTGCCATGTGTAAAAGGATTGAGTACCTATTGATCGATGGTTATTAAGTATAAAGCATTAATTAAGTACACGGCATTCCACTAAATTCTAAAACGAGTCGGACTCGCGACACTATGGATTTCGTACTAATAGGTTAAAGAATGAATAAATCGGTTTCGAGACAAACAATGTGTGGGTACCACCCTCAAATTAACAACCCCTGCTAAACCTCGAAATTATTATTTTTTGGTCTAGCGGCAATAGAAATGCATCATCTCACATTTTCTGTCTAGTACGAGTAATTACCGTTCCGATACCGTATGAGTATGAGATATAGCCTAGTGGCGGACAGATAAACCCTCAGTAATAGGTTATCTTGTTTATCCTTCGGGGTCGAAACTGTAAACACTAAAACACTTACTTACTTTTACTAATACTCCCAAATCAGAATTGTAATCAAATATTATTATGTCCAAAGTATTTAATTAATAACTACAATGGGCACTCTTATCGCCGATTACGATAACACATGATAAGAAACTAGTCTCAATAACCCTTTAACATTTTCAATACAATATTGCAAGTTAAAATCTAATATTGTTTTACTGCTTTTCATGTTCACAATTATATTGCCACATGATCCTGTGACATACATGCAAACCACTGAATGATAAAATATACTACAAATCTTATAGTAATATGATAATGAGATAAAATATTACTTTAGCCAGTTTAGTATTGCATCGAACAATATTCATAGATCGAAAGAGGTATTAAGTCTAAAAAAATATTTAATTTAATCTTTAATTTATAATTCTATTCTACGTGTCGATGTCACTGAACTCCTCCTAAACAGCTGGATTGGTTTTGATGTTTGTTTTTGTGTTGCGCCTTGAATAGTTTAGATTTTCAAATCATAGAACGAAGTTTCGGATCAGCTAGTTTTATTATAAGATGTTCATTCCGGCTTGAATGATAGATAGATACCATCAGATTTCTACTAAGCATCAGAGAAGAAGCGAAATTAATTACATAAATTGTTTTGGAACACTTTTACCACGACGGCCTTATCGCTAACAACGATATCTTCCAGACTACCTCTGGAAGGACATAAAAGAGGAGTATAAAGAGATAAATGAGGCAACTGATTTACTATTGTAAATTAATAAGTATATATGTACAGAAAATGATTTGAGAATCTGGAAAAGTAGACATTAATACGAACTACTTAGTACTGATTACATAAAACACTCTTAATTCTGAGTTAAGCTACCCTTGAAGGGTAAATTACTGAGGAGTTTTAGGTAGATAATTGGAATAACTTTGACTCTACAAAACTTTTCGGCTTTGTTTTAAAATGTGCCTTTCCGACATTAAAGATGTATGGTTCTTAGAAAAGGAAACACTTCTAATTTACGACCATTGCCTGTACTATATCTTAAAGTATGACTAATGTTGTCGGGGAAGCAAGACAACTATACAGGGAGTGTAGTGTGCCATCTCGCTTTTACAGTGAAACACGGTCCTGATTTCAAGAACTTGGTGTAGGATCGGGTTGCAGAATCAGAACCCTTAAAACTGTTGTGAAATCGTTTGGCGTTTGAACATTGGGTATAATTTATAAACAACGGATGTAAAACAATTCTTGTAGTAAGACATTTCACCCATTTTAACATACCACAAATTTTTGCCTGATATGGAGATAGAAGTTGCAGAACGTTATGCAGTGGATGTTGGCGTGTTGAACTGGAATCGACACTATCATGATTTTAAAATGGTTTTATGACTTAATGTTCTAATTACCACCAGTCACGGCCCGATTTGATGATCAAATCATTTTTCAGGGTAACTATGGGTTATTTATAGGTCATAAAACGTTTTTCACATGGATGCCCTTCTCCCGATATTAGCTTGTACTAATATCTTCTGCACCTGGATATGAGATAACTTTGGCTGAAAACATTGCCGTTTTAAATGAATGAAATAAAAGAGAGAGAGAGAAAGCGAAACTTGAGAATTATTTTTTTGAAGTATTATTTCATCAGCCTTTACGTATTCCTCGATGTCGCAAATCCGAATTTCACTTAAACGGTTTTTTGTTTCGCACAAACACATGAACTTATAGTGAAGATACATTTGTAATTATAACGGTACTAATCCAATTGAATTAGACACAAATTTCGTGCTATAAGGAAAAACAGATACCACTCCAACTGCGACAAAAAGGAATTCTTATCTTTAGGAGCATACGGAATGTTATTTAGTTACGTTAACTGAGTTAGAGGGTCATCCCAATCCGTTATCCTTTCTTAGGTTATTGAGTTATCAACAACGATCATTCCGTTGGCACGTGATTGAACCTTCACACGACCCAACCTTTAGCTTTGGAGAGTAAATACTTTTTGGATGACATAGAACTTTTTGGATTTCCAGGATTTTCGGATAAAGGGTTATTGTGTCTGGTGTGATGATTTTTGGACTACGCGAGGGTTTCTGCCCTTTTTGCGAGGTTATATGACCTATTTAAAACTTTCAATTCTTCTGCTATCTTTCAATAATGTCGATCAATACAACTATAATGAAATAAAATAGAATGTATAATATATTAATAACTTTCGCCTATTGCTAATATTGTTTGCAATTTTTTATTCTCATCTTTTTATTTTTTATTCGCAATTGGCCAAAGGCAATTTTTTTAATATCAAAAACATTGCCCTGTTTTATGCCAAAAGGTCTAATTATCCCAAACGCTACTTCATTATATCCCTGTTAGTTTGACTAATTAACAAGCTTTATCAAACTTAATACCGTCTCATAAAACCCATTTTCATAAGTAGTGAGATAATTAAGTAAATCAGTTCTCATCTCCTAAAGTAACATAATTACTGGGTATGATTTCAGCACTCATCCAACACCATTATGACGAACGGGGTTCACGGTAATTTGAGAGAATTCAATTCATTCACTTCACACAGATGTGTCTGGAGGCAATTTACTACAAATTCTGTAATTAGGTTCCCTCATCAGTGAAGCCGGTGAAGCACAAAATTAGTTTGGACGCCTTTAATTGGTATTATTTAATCTAATTGCAAAACCTGAGCAGTTACCTCCGTGTCTTTGGTGGATCATAATATTAAGTATGTTCTAGGTGTCTAAACTAAGATTTTTTATACGACCCCGTAGTTTAATCCTTGTGTCGAAGAGAATTACTAAAACATTCAAGTCACATGCTCAAAGATACCCAGACTCAGGACATGCTCGTCTTACCCGTGACACATCGCGGTCAGTGGGTTTGGCATGGTTACCTCAACCATGCCACTCGGCTAAACGTGAAGTCAGAGTAAACTATATAGAATCAGCCTACATAAAGAGTAAACCATGCTTCCCGTATCTAAACCTTACTTGTTCTTATATCCCAAACATTCCATATTTTGATATACCTGTCCTATCTCCCTGTTTCAGGAACCGTTGGGATCGGCTGAGTTACCCACAGGTTGGCTCACAGGACTCAGACCGAACAAAATGAGGTCAAGGCTACACAGACTGCAGCTGCGCTCAGACACAATGGTTCACTGGAATACCGTCAATGTAATTCTTCGCCGTTAATAGGGATTGACGTGACCTAAATACGATCAGAAGGACATTTTTCTTTTCTTGAATGTTGTATAAAAAGGACTTCACTTCCCAATCCGACATTGTAGACCATCTTTCAGACCTTTTCTTGTTTTTAATGGTTGCTAATTAATTCAATTCAATTATTCTTAGTATTTTGGGCGGAAGGTTGCGGAATATAATTTCATTACGAAAAAAAGACGTACACATTCCAAATTTACATGATTTCATCTCTCACAGCAATTTAGAGCCATAAGCTGCGAAAAAAATATCTTACAGAAGTGGATGGGACGAACAACTAAGTGATATAGGTCACCGGGTTCGAACCCAGCGTAGCGCGTGTGATCGACAAACGCTTGTTCTGAGTCTGGGTTTCTTTGCGGATGTGACTTGTAAATTTGTAAAACCCCTTTGAGACAAGATTCAATTTCTTAATGCTGGAGACGCCTTTCAAACAAAAACATCACTAGAAATTTCGTCGAAATTGTACAGTGTTTACGGATACGTATTTCATCTTTCGTCTCTCGCCGTCATAATTATCACTTGTTTTCACATAACCTTGTACCAAATTGCATAACAAATAAACTAATTTATGTTAACTTATTGTAAACAGGTCGTTAAACTAGCTCCTCATTGACGTGAAACCGATTGATCACGGCTCATTGATCGCGGATAGGGTTATCACGTCGGCAAAACTTATAGTTAGTCAGACCAGGTAGATTGGCTTTTAATTTTGGGCAAAAAAGCCGGACTCCTCTTTTGACGGTTTTGAATATTAGTAGGTGATGATCCCAACCAACTTTGGCCACAGAGACTTGGATCTGCTAATTGAGAGCATCGCTGATGAGCCTTCTGGTGACCGAAGCAGGCAATTTTCCCCTATGAAAGTGCGTAATTAGTGGGGATGAAAAATAAATTTGTAAAGTCAACTTTTTCTTTTACTACCATAAAGCTCAAAATCGAATACACTCTGAAAGAATCCGGACAAGACGAACACCATTTAGTTTGGCCGGGCGAGTAATCGAAAAAATCCTATGTCTGGTTTTACCCGGGTATCTGGCAACCCTAGCCGTGGACTGTTGCTTCCCATTCATATGTCAAGACGACTGCGTAAACCGACCATTCAAATAAAGTATAACCGCTTCATATTTAAGAGTGGACATTGTTCCAAATGTATGCGAGTTGCATACGTCTGTCTTGTTTTAGTGTTGACGTTCATATTTTGAATGTTTCTCATTAAAATTATCTGTTTCTTGCAATTGTGATGTACCTACGTAATTTGGTAATTTATGTAATTGTTTTAAGTGTATTTTCGTATGGAGTATATGCATCTTTCAAAGAGACCATTGAGTTAACTTCTTATTTTGCCTATACCTAATCTTTCCATCTTAACATTTTAGTTTCAGCTTTTAGTTTTACTTTTCAGAAGGCATGTTAAATTGTGGGTCCCGGCTGTTATACATACATCTTTGTCAGTCGTTATGGATAGTTAGAAAGTCTGACAACCAGCCTAAGGGGAATCGTGTTGCCCAGATAAATTGGTTCAAGAGGTCAGCGAGGTAGTCGTTCCTTGTAAAACACTGTACTTAACTGAATCCGTTTAGATTGGAAGCCAACTCCGACATAGTTGGGAGAAGGCTAGGACGATCATGATGACATGAAGCAATTGCCATAATTTAGATAGCTTGACTGTCTACCTCCAGAACCTAGTTTACTACGGTAACAACATCCCATGACAAACAAATTGACACATGCACACACAAAAATAAAAATCAGCATAAAGTTCATAAACCACTATACTCATAGTTAATCTATGTGTAGCTAGAAATCCATTATATTCTTTTTCTATATAGACATGTCAACTATTTCTATACATGATAAACTAGAACTAAAAACCAACCACAATAAAGTTAACCTTCACTCGTAATACTTAAGTAACGCCGCAGACGGTTGTAATCTGCATGCGACGCGAATAATCTAAAGAATGTAGAGTAGGCCAATTGAAACTCTACAACTTTTACTTAGAGTACATTTTCCATTGTGACCGGGCACTCAATGAGTAATTTAGTGCAGTTTACTGCTGTCAACCTGTTGACTATTAAGGTAGACCTTAACTAGTACACAAAAGCGGCGGGCAAAAAAAGTGTTAGTGAGCGCGGCGTAATACTATTACTACCAAAATAGTATGTAAACAAACATAAATCTATCTGTTTGTAAAATGCTCCTTACTCAAAAAGTATGGATGGATGGAAATTATCCTGACTCTGAAACTCTTTTCAATACTTTTTTCAAAGGAATTGTTAAACGCGTTTGCTCCCACACTTTAAATTTGGAATATTATTTTAATTAAATACTGCAATTAGTTACACTTAAAACAAACTAATGTTAACAAATTAATTAATCACCTGAGCTGGTCGGTAACTACAAGTCAACATACAGACATTTTTTTATTAACTAGCTGTAACTCACGGCTTTGCCCGCTGGATAACCGTTCTTGCTCTAACATGACGTTTCGTAAAGCCGGATAAAAGTAGCCAATGTGTAAATCCAAGAAAGAGGTACACACTTACTTTCGCATTTAAAATATTAGTGTTATTAATTACATTGAGTTACAAAGCTATAGCCCTGCCAACTAAATACATATTACATTTTACATCATATTCAGAATATACTTAACTTTTGCATATTTATACATACCATACACAACACCTTTCTTTAGACATCGCCATAAACAGACAACAAAAGGATGTGGATTAGACAGTATCCTTAACTAGAACCATGACTAAAGTCAACGGTTAAGGAAAGTGAAAGTACCACCACGCTGTTTTTAGATTAGGTACTAGCTAAAAACCGCTTAAGAGTGAGCCGGACTTACGACGTAACGAGTTCCGTACATAATATGGGCTAAAGAAAATCAAAAAGAGATTAGGGACAAATGAATTTGTGGATACCTCCCTCAAATTTATTTCTCACCCACTAATTTATGAATGCCCCAAACGTTTCTTACTATCTATATTTTAAGTAAAAAATATATTGAAGTGTCTAGCTATCACATTCACGAGATATCCATATTATTCCGTTATAGGTTTACGTTATTACCCTTCGGATACAGAACCCTAAAAATAATCGTATAACGTTATTAATTGCATTAACAGTTAACACGTGCTGCCCATAATGATGTGTTAAACGTATTCCATAAGCGATCACTAATACAGTCAGCCACAGAACTGTTTAACACAACTACATTTTCACGAGAACTGTACACGATCAAATTAAATAAGTTGCGTTGTTATTGTTTAAAAATAATAGGCTTGACATCTAGTATATTAAAAAAAACTAAAGCCTTTATCTTAAATCATTATCATCTTTATCATCTTCAGCCAGTCTCAGTGCACTGCCACTAAGATCGATCTTCAGCTTTCCTTCTCCAATTCCTGCCCACTAACTAACATATTAATAATATACATTGTCCTCAAAAATATTTTACTATTCATTGAATTTTGTCGCTGACTGTACTTGGAACCCGAAAAGATGGTGATGACTTACGTTATGATTTCTGTTTGTAGACAGTTTGAAGTTGACTGATTTATAGTTATCTAAAAATGTTTGGATAGTTCATTTGCTTTCACTGTAATTTTTAGGACGTTAGCTTTTAAGTACTTACATTAGGAACGCCGATGTAGGTTTTATAATGCTTCATGAAATATCATGACTGCACGGATATCCCAACTCACTGAGCGATGTTTCGTGGTTTCTTACCTCGTGTAGGTAAAGAATTGGTGTGATCCACAAATGCTTATTCTTAGGCTGGATTTCTTTGATCATGCCCCTTGAATGCTTTTGAAACCGCGACACAATCCATAAACGCCTTAATTTAATGCGAGAGTGGTTTATTCAAAAAAGTGCAAAAAAGCTAATAACATATATTGCATAACATAATTAATATTTTAACTAACTAGTAGTAAAAATATGTGGATTATATGCTAAACGTATCTCTGTAGTGTCTTTTTTGTATCTAAACAGACATAAACATAAACACAAGCCGTGTATAAGATTAAAGTCTGAATATCATATTCCAAAACAAATGACTGTTAAAACATCCGAAATCCATTCGAGTAACCATCTGTAAAAATAGTCACAATACTTTATGTTTGCTAGTACAAAAACTTTTTAAGATATAAAAACCCGTCACATATATTACGTAAGCTACAAGTGTTGGAAGTGAATAATATAGCAACAATAATATTTAGTATAAAACTTGAACATGGTGAACATAAGCTAAAATGTTTCACGGCTGGGCAAAGTCTTTGGTCTCGAAGCCAACCAAAATTCTGATCTAGTTGAAAACAATATTCTCAATATCCCCATTGTCAAATAAAAGGAATTAATTTTAATAGGAATTGAAAAATAATTAGGGTTCCATTACAACGTACTTTCTCAATGTCCTATCTTGCCATTTTTTTTTGTAGATAACTTCACTGTATTTACACCAAACAAGCTCTTAACTTACTTAATGCAGTATCTATTACGTTAGCAATACTCTTAGACTTTCAAGTCTGTCACTATCTTAAGTACTAAGAGTCTCAACGAAATATCCTGTCCGCGCTGTTGTTGGACTTCGAACGGAAATGCACTACCGGGGTAGAAAGTGCCCCGTGTCCTGCTATCTGTTTAGTGTTAGATAATCAACTATATAAAAGTGTAAATTGATATCATAACATACCTAAATACATAATTATACTTTCGTTTTCTTGGAAGGACGAGAACACTAATTATATGGCATGAATTTACATATATTAGAATTTCATGCAATCACAATACTCATAAGTCATGTTAATATCACTATACTTGACAAGATTTGTGAATCTCAATACATACAATGTCTCATTGGGTTTGCTTGTCCGAATGTTCGCAATTGTATGCCATACTTCCATTGACTCTTTTCTGAAAGGCCTCATAGAATTGAAACCCCAATTACCTAAACAACAAGTGTAGGTTTGCACAAAATATATGTATTTATTTTTAAAAGGATCGAATATTTTGCTTCCATTAACGCCATATACAGGTATGCGGTTTGTCCCTTATCTCAACATTCTCAAGGTATTTGTACACATAACCTTGCCTAAAGGAATCCCCAAAATAATGAGGTCAGAACTGCCACTTACATATAATAGTATAACAACATAAATTAACCTAGATTTTCAATTCACACCCAAAAACCATCCACTAAATGGTTTCCCACGTAAGGTAGTGAGGAAAGAGTAAGGCAGTAGGCATTAAAAAATGACTAATACTTTTAACTTACCTGAAATATTTGACAGCAAGAAAATTTACTTTTAATATAACTAAGACAATATAACAAAGACTAATTTGTTTCAGGTACAGCAGCCACAGAATCCCAACTAAGTACGTAAGTATCCAATTTCATTTAAAATTAATTATATTCCTGAATCCAAGGTACAACCGCCAGACCCCTGTAAGCTTTCCAAAACCAGGGTTTCAAAATGAAAACAAAGAGCATCCGATAATAAGGCATAATGCTAACATGAAATGGCTTTACGCGAAGCACAATAAACCAACTTTTACGAGTATTTTAATGGAACGTATGAATAAAAGAGTTTTACATACATCCACAAACATTTGCTTATTGAAAATAGACAGCAGGCTGGTAATAAACAAATGGCTGTCGCTGATGACCGAAGAGAAGTAAATAATGAGTCACTGTTTGTATTTGGAACATAATATTGTTTAGCGGATTGTCATTCGGTAAATAGATATCGTTCCATCATGATGTGGCGATTAGTATCAGACCTTTTGTCCTGCGAGTTTCTTGACCTCAATATAAAATTTGGATTTCAGATGACAAATTGAAATCGTCACTTGAGCTCTGAGACTTCACGCATTCTTTAACCCATTGGAAACCAGTCTCATTATGGGATACTGTGTTACTGCGATATATAGGTCAGATAGGCAGCCGCTCTATATGATAACAGGCATTCGGATGAACACTCCAATAATGGAAGGAGATCCAAATACAATCAAGAAAAAAAATCACCGGACGAAAAATATAAACATCTTTTATCGTTTCCTAATTGAAGCACAGAAAATTTCCTCAGAACGAACTGCCTATTTGGACGCAAAAGTACACAATTACATCCAAAATTTATCACCATAGTTTATCCATTACAAATATAGTGAAACAAAGAAAAACGTTAACAACAAAGGCCTGCTACACTAAAAACTTCGATATACGAAAAGTTTTTTACTGTTCGTTCGGAAACCCCCGTGGGGTCTTCCTGATTAAAATTGGCGTCTGTTTTATGACCCCTGCCTTTCTAACGTATCTCAGAAACAATAAATGTTCCTCATGTTGTATTTTTGAAGGAAACATGACATGACAGCGTATTTTTCACTTCAGTTGCTTTGAGTGAAGTGAATTATTCAGAGTTGAGTTAACCATTTCTGGGAAGGAATGGTTGACTTGGAGTACTAGTCTTTGACCTGATGACCCGATTTAACGTGCCTCATACATTATTGTTTGATGATATGTCCGTAGTGACAAGCGATTCAATAAGTTTGTTTTTCTTGTATAATTTTGACTGAATTTGGCGTGAACTGGCTTGATAAGTCGGCTATTTAAGAATTAACAGTAAGTCAAACTAAAAGTCGGTTATATAAAAAAAAATTCAAATAAAAATGGGCGCTCCTCATATTTATGACTGTTGCTTATTCATATTTATATATATTTTTGTTGTTTTGTTGATTACAGAAATAAGTCATCTACGCAAATTTCAACTCTCAAGCTTCATGAGATCAGAAGAAACAGCCTTGCGACAGACAGACATCCTAGCCTTGTTATGGTATGAAACCCTAAAACACTATTTAAGCCTGTTATTTTAACTGAAGAGCAGGTTCAGCAAGCATATATAGTGACTTGCAACAAATCTCTAAAGCACGGTAATCTTACATTAAAAGAATAAAATCATTATAATCACAATCGTAAATTCTTCCGCCTTATCTCTGTATACTACTTACATTATACTGAAGCTGACAGTTCATCTATCTATAACTAACACGGTACGTAGCATTTATTACGATTTCTTTGTTAGCACAGCCACGAGTTAATCCTCTTGTTTCCTTCACACACTATTGGCTGAGTAAACACCGAATGTAGTTTTTCGTATTCTTTTCAGTTGTTATAGCAAACAGTTTCATCTGTTCTTTTTCGCAGATCAAGCTAGAATAGAATGCTGTCATGAAAATTTTATCCTAATCAGATGAGCAAATTAGCCTTGACAGCGTAACATACAGACATACAGAGTTTTTAATGTGCGATAGTTGAGTGGCAAAGATCACCACAGTGAGCCCACTCTGCGCCTGGTCGCGAGTTCGATCCACACGTAGGATAAAAGCCAATGTGTAATTCACAAATAAATAAAATAATAATAAATAAATCATTTATTATCTCTTCACAATAGGCCTTAAAGTAACTTAACACTGTAAGATAGAAACAAATGCAAATGCAAATGCTTGTTCCTTGTGCATTTGACTTGAAGATTTTTGAAACCCCTCGCGTCAGAAAGTCTGACTATAAAATTCTAAAAGCTATAAAGTATTTAAAAATTATAGCATAACAATATGAGTATCAAAAATAAGGAAATCATCTGTTATTTCTAACCAGCCAGTTCATTTTAATTTCTAAACTGTCGATTCCATTTTCAAAACACGTTCTTTTGTCCGAAGCAAGTGATCTTACTGATAACAGCCGTTATGCAATATATGTCCCACATTCAAATGTTCCTTGTTGCCCTTGGCTTGCATTCTAACTGTACTAAAATACGACGTGACCATATGATGGTAATAAAAAGGTAGGTACCGCAACGAACTTTATAAGCAAGTCAAATTTATTAGAGACTTCAGCGAGAATTTGGTTGTAAAGGTAATACGCAAACGTGGTGGTTTAGTTGATTTAGAAATACATTAAAAGTACAATATTTCCATGAAATTGGTAGCAAACAAATTCTTATTAAAATTTGATCGGTTTAAGAAGCAAGATTATGGGTAGGTATTAAGGATAGGTTTTTTTCTCTCTCTCTGTCTCTCTCTTTTTCTCTTTCTCTATTTTTTTGGTTGCAACTAACCAGCATATTTAGATAAGAAGCAAACGTAATAGGTCAGTGCAAAAAATAAATCCACAATGACTTTTCTTATCACTTAGTATTATTCATCAAAATCTTGTTTGAGCCAAAACACAAGAAAACACTGTTGTTCTATCTCAATCTTCTTCAGTCATCTCCGTTTGACCAGATAGTGTCACCGACGAATATAGCAACGGAAACTGGGTTCTTAAGTAATTAACATTATCAGCTAAATCTAAGACGCGTATACATCAATTAGAAGGACTTATCTCACTTAATCTGCATGTAACTATTTTAAATAAACAAGCCACGCTTTAATTACAATGAACCTTCTTAATACGAGGATCTTTGTAAATACTTGTTTAACAGATAATATAACTCCTGGAGAATCTAATTAAAAAATGCTAAAAGTCTAACGAACAAATGGATTAGACTTGTAATTTTCGTTTCGGGTGAGAGTGTTTACTCCCGATATCGGATAAAAAAACGGAATCTTTTTAGGATGCCTGTCTATCTGTCTGTCAAGCCCTCTTTCTCATTAACGCATTCAGGTAAAAGCGTATCAAATATACTCAAGGTTACCGTCTCCTAAACCTGCGAAATATAAAACAAAAACTTCTAAGCCAATTCAAACAGGAGAATGCAGTTCATGCAGCAAATTTTCGACACTCAAGGGAGTTGAAAATTGCAAGGTCCTGCCCGTGAGCTCAGAATCTTGAAATTTGGTGTGAAGAAACATTTAATAACACAAATAAAGGAAAATTTTCTAAAACTTAAACGTACGGAAGCCCGGTTGCATGAGTAGACTTATACCGGGATTTTCTTGCCCGGGAAGACTTTGTCATATTGTCAAAAAAAGAAAAGACTACAAAAAGTGTGAAACCTCTAGAATGCATTTACAAACACTTAATTACCGTATAGAAATGGTAGTATTCAGTAGAAAAAATGCAAAAGAAATGAAATACTTAAAATACTCTAAGGTTTTCAGGCCGATACTCTTCTTCTGACCCCACCGTGTCTGCTCATGATGATTAAGCACTCCGGTTGAGTCCGAAACTAGTCTGGTAATCCTGATAAACATTTGTGAGTAAACTGTTATATTTCTAATAACACGTGATAATTATTTATTTATTTATTTAATTATCACGTATTATTAATGCCCTGATTTTCTTTTAGGTCACAAAGCAAATGCAAACCAGGAACACCGTACAATGAAGCCGTATAATAAATAAATTGGACGCACTTACGAACGAGTGTGGATTAATTACATGTATCAAGTGTTGCTATCTTATTCAGCCGTTACAGAAACACTTACTGGAGCAGTGATAGCTAAGTGGTGTGATCATTGTACTGCTAAGTTAAAGGTTCTAGAATCGAATCGATTCAAACAAAAGTGAATTCTAACATCGTTGACTTTAATCATAATTTGGAGAAAAAACGTAAAGATATTTTTTAGGGTAGTTTATTCATGTCCAACTAGAGGTACTTTAAACTCGGACACCGGGTTGTACTTAAACAGCCAATGCCGCTATTTAAAATGGCCGATGAATGAATGGAAATTGGATTAAAATGTCCCTATTCGTAATTTTAAATTCATTATATTGACCGTGAGTATTCCGTCCCGTACTAAATTTCTAATTATTGTATTAGAAAAATACTTCAGTGAATAATAGCAGAATCAGCACCCTAGTTGTATATCAACCGTACGATAAGAAGAATCACTCATTAAAGTCAATAGAATCTGCAACTGTCTAATTACGTATACACTCGTAACAATTACTTATTATTCAACGGTTGAATTTCACGCACTGATTCCTATTTTGTTCTGTTCTTAATTTTAATCTTAGAGAGAATGTATTAAGGAATTCGAAATACAAAATGTTTAGTCCCCGAGAGCATCCCAAAGGAAGCCTTTGTAAATGATCTGCTACCTAAATGGGTTTAAGAAATGTTTTTTAAATAAATACAAGATAATGATGAATAGCGTAATTGCCTAATTAGTTTCAAAAAACAAGTAGATTTGTACAAATTATGACAAAAAAACAATCCATATGCGAGTCAATCTCACGCCGCTGAAAAATGTTTGATGTTCTAAAAATGTAAGTTGCTATATTATTCAAACAAATTGAAATGCTTTAAGTAAAATAAAATAACTCAGAACCATAAGCATAGTATATGCATAAAAACTATAATGCCTTACAAATAAGTTTCCTTTTAGAAACTTTCCTTTTAATTAAGTCCGTAGAGAAAAACACGTAAGCCTAAATTAAGAAGGTAATTCTATAACACCACACGCTATACTCGCAAATTACTCTGACAGTGGTAGTAATCGTTGTGCTAAGAATTTCACTTAATTGCCATAAGAACAGCAGTACTTAGAACACGCGACACGACATGTAAACAAAACGAAACCTATTTTCACGCGACGACAGAGGGAAATCAGTAATTATAGAATAAGTAACATATATAAGAAAAAAATACAATTTACCTCTGACAGTTAAAGACATGCCCCACAACTATTAAACGGCTCAATGGATTTTTATCATATATATATATCTACTAGCTGACCCAGCAAACATTGTTTTGCCGAATATTTTTTTTTTTCTAGTTGTATGTATTTTTAATGCCACATTATAAAAAAATAAAAACAAACAACTTCGTCCAAAAAATAAAAAAATAAATTTTAGTGTGGGCAACCCTTGTCACTTAAGGGTATGAAAAATAGACGTTGTTCTATTCTCAGACCTGCCCAATATGTATACAAAATTCATAAAAATCGGTCGAACCGTTTCGGAGGAGTACGGTAACTAACATTATGACACGGGAATTTTAGATATTAGAAGATAAACATTCGCACATAATTTACTTTTAATAAAAAACAAACTAAATTGAAATCGCTCAATCCATTCGGGAGCTACGGTACCACAAGCCGACAGATACCTTATACTTAAAACACTAAACTTTTAGCGTCGGGGGTTAAAATCACATTGCTCGAGTAGAAGAGAGACGGCGAGCTACAATACCTATAGTGCCGTCACGCTCACTCAACAAACAACAGCAACGGTCTTGGTTGAAGAGTTCAAAGTAAACGCGCAGGTGTACAGAATAATTTATACAGCAAACCGTAGTGAACTGACAATTTGAATAGTCTTTGATCTTCCGCATTTGGAATTGCGACCCAATTTGCAGGGTGTCATGAGATTTTGGCTGCTTTATCTTTTTTAGTTTCTCTATAAGGGTAATTTTTGCCTAGTTACAGGTTTACTTTTAGACAAAAGGCAGGGTACAAACACATTAATTCTTAAGGAAGAAACCACATGTTACTATGTAGGTAGGTATCTACAAAGAAGTATCCGTTAATTATTTTAATATCCACTTGCGATCGCTTTGCTCAAAGTAATATAAGACGAGGAAAACCGCGAAACCGTAACGCTAACATCTCTTAGGAATGTTGATACTCGAATGAAACCAATATTAATTTTAACGTAACATCTATGGGGATTAAATCTACTATGTAACAAAAAGGATTTAACGCTCAACTGGTTTTCTGAAAGCATCCCATCACAACATGTAAAGAACGTTTTGATAAGTAAAAGACGGTTTTCTCCAAGAAGCGATTGAGAACAAAATTAAATTAAATTATTTCACCCCACAACTACTAAAGGTCTTAAATGTTTTTTATTAAAAAAAATCTAAGAACTTTGTACCTTCTTAATTCACCCTTAACACAGAACAAATTTTAATCTAAACAGAAATCATTCAATCCATTCGGGATATATTATGCAACTTATAACACTCTAAGTATCGTCATTTAATAATTTCAAGGCAAATGTGTGGTAAGGGCTGTACAATCTGACTTTGACAGTAAACCTCATGGGTCTACAGATAATATAAAGTGAGCACAACAAATGCTAAGTAAACCAGGTTTTAATTAAAGAAACCAGTCACGAGCATGCCGTGCGTTCTCCACTACGTGCACAAATATTTCCTGGTGCCTATTCAAATTGCATGTAAACAACCAACAGTTGGTAACTTCTGCCTCATAATTTTTAATCGCTATGTTTCCTACATACTTAATCCAGATTACAGTGTTTTATTCGGACTTGATGTCGAAATTAAATTCGTTTCTATTAAAATCTGTGACAAATAATTTGAAACTATTTTTTTTTAAATATTGGATTGATTTACCTTTTGCATGCACACCTGGGCATTTTTTTCTACAACTGACAGAACTAAGATGAAAATTATCATGTTTGCATTAATCTCTCTTTTTAACCTATATTTCTCTTGATTTTTTTTCTATGATGTCCCACTTCTAGGCAAAAGCCAGTCTTAAACTGTTTCCTCCACGATTTCATATCCCACTGCCTAACGAAAAACCACTCGTGTTAAAAAAATATTTTATTTTATAGTGATATTACCAGATCAACATCATTAAGTAGCCAAAAACAAAACACTTTCTACTCCTTTAATGTTTACTCAAATCACTTACGAAAAAAAAAAACAAAAAATCGCTTCAAAATATTCCATAAAACAAAATGAAATTCTAAACTCTCGAATCGAGTTATTTCCATAACTGGGTATTCGAAGGTAATCGAATATCAATCCGTAGTCGGTACAGATGTCTTGAACAGGCTTCAAGGACTCCAGCCGGTGAAGCGCTCAACTAGAAGAGGCCTTGAGGTGGGACGAAGGGTACCTTGAGACCTTCTCAAGTGCAGAATTTGAGGACAAGATAATATTATGACATTTTTGTATCCTTTTGGTTGAGATTTTCAAAGATTTGTGAAGAGAGTAAACAAGATACGTTTGTACACTTCTGAATTTGGAGGGCGACGTCACTTTGTTTATTTTTTTGTTCTGATTTTTACAAATGAGTGATTGAGTTTCCTTTGTACAAATGAGTAGCTATTTTTAGTGATAATGTAGATATTTTAAATACACACCTGGAAACCGAAATTAATTTGCTGTGGAAATACTGTTATTTTAAACTGGCTGTTGCAAGATTATTATTATTTGTAAAGCATTATATCACAAATATAGGAGCTCGTGACTAAGCTATAACCGCATAAGTGATACGATCACAGGTTAAGCTATGCTTGACGCGGTTGGTCTGTAGATGGGTGACCATCTTTGTCATAACGAGTCCTCCGTGTTTCGGAAGGCACGTCAAATTGTGGGTCCCGGCTGTTATTCCTACATCTTTGACAGTCGTTACAGGTAGTCAGAAGCTTGAAAAAGTCTGACAGCCAGTCTGACCAAGGGGTATCGTGTTGCCCAGGTAACTGGGTTAAGGAGGTCAGATAGGCAGTCGCTCCTTGTAAAACACTGGTACTTAGCTGAAACCGGTTGGACTGGTAGCCGACCCCAATATAGTTGGGAAAAGGCTAGGCCAATGATATATCACAAATAAATCAAACGTTGTCAGAGTCTAGTACTTACGTTTATTACAACAGCCGTCTTCAAAAAAAAAAACATATTCCGTAAACTAAAGTGCCTCTAAGCGTACAGTTCTACTAAACAAACGTAAATCAAACTATTTTAGATGACGGGACTTTACATAATGCTAATTATAGTGTTATGCATTGTGTTTCACTATTTGAACCGGTAAGAACTAGTAATTACCCAGGTCCCGGTCTGACATAAATACATACGTCAATTGTCTGATAGCGAATGATGAACACGAAATTGTGCGGAATATGCATGTTGTTTGAGGAGAATTTGAATACGATATATTCAGATTGTTTAAATATATTTGGACAGTACGGATAACCGATTGGTTGAAGTCACCAAGCGTAACTCACTGTGCTCGTCGTGTCCGGGTTCGAAACCGTGTGGGACAACCGTTTGTGTAATCCGACCTGAGTGTTTGTACGGGAGTGTGACTTAAACGTTTACGAAAACCGAGTCTTTTCCTTTTTTTGCCATTACTGTCCCACTGCAGGGCACATGTCTCCCTTAGGTTTTTCCAATGTAATCGTTTCTTTAACCAAGAAAAATATCTCAGCAAGGGGAATAGCCTATTGATGAGGAGAGTAGTTAGAGATTAACTGTTCTTCTATCCATTTTTTTCGATGCCTGCCCTCAATATCTGAGTCTTTAATCTTGAGTTGCGGAGACAGGGTCGAGACTCGATTTTTAATGATAATTAGTATTATAAATTGTGTTGACTGTTTTGCACTCATAAACTGTCACTGCACTAAAATACCTACTAATCCAAGAAAATGACAAATAACTTTTTCGGTATAGTTCAATATTGATCGATCATAAGAAACACCATTCGTTAAAGGTAATGATACACTTATAGTCAACCTTTTATGGCCTTCAAGGCCCTTGAGTGAATGTCTAAACGTCACCGAACCAGGATATATTAACCAGTATTCATTCTTTGGATTTATGTGTTGCTTTAATTTACTTTAACTTAGTCAGCTGATTACCAGTTGCATGTAAGGTATATCTACTTCACGCGTTCAAAATACATCTGAATTCTTGCGCTATTGAGCTAGGATAAGCCATCGTACAGTGATACTCTCAATTCTGCGGGTCAACTTTACTGCAGCGCTTGCGACCGAGTCTTAAGATCCAAACTCGGTCTAGCCAGTCACATCAAGGCTCATGCTAGGGATGAATTACCAAGGGTCGCCGTTATCGAAAATAATAAAGAGGACTTTATATATATACATATACTTTAAAATTAACTTAGTTTATTGAGTAAGTATTCAAGACGCCAGATTTAATGAATTTGAAATGAAACTACTTTTACGGATTTTATCGCGGTATAATTTTAGATTTTAGTTCCCGATGTTTCGAAACCTTTGCAGGTATCATGGTCACGGGCAAACTGCCCGTGACCATGATACCGAAATTAAAACCGCGATAAAATCCGTAAAAGTAGTTTCATTTTAATGTATTTGTTTTGAAATTTCATGATGTGGAATTTATGTGGAGTTTAGTCCTTTTTCTTCTCGTAGTTTTTATGGCCAGTTAGACGGACAAGTATAAATATTCCGACAATAAAGATGCAAATCCGGTGCAGATGCCACAAATAGCCGAACTTTGAAAGTAAACTTTAGCCTTATTTACATTTTGGTTTGAACGGCAAAGTTTCTTATTTGCACGTAAATAGAGAATAAAACGATGGTTTTTTGTTTTGACGTTGACCCTTAAACTTAGGAGAAAATTCTTGACTAATTGTCTTTATTTTTTTTTCACATTTCTTCGAATTTCTTTTCCTATTAAATCTCCTGAAAAATACTATACTATATCATCTAACGAGTCGCTTGAGACTACACACCTATTGAAGTCGAAATAAGGATCTTCATACATGATACAACGTAATTATTTATTTATTTTTATTTATTTATTTCATATATTCTTACAACAGAAATAAGTGCAAACCGTATCCTATACTTTTGCGTTTTGCTTGTTTGTTTTTAGATGGTCCAAGATAGTGCTCATCATCTGATGACATAATTATTGTTCTAAAACCAATAACTTAGAACAATTGAATAACGTCAGTCGTTTTTGGTAAGCAAAACACACAATAAATGGACTAAAAAAATGTTTACGCGTGTTTAATACACACACACACACACACACACTACTTATTGCTCGCGGCTGCCTTTTCGTGAAAATTGGTATAATCCATTTTTAAGTTCAATGAAAACGACGTAATAATTTATTCTCAATCTCTATGATAATGTTCATCAAACAATCATATAATCTATACTAATCTATATTATTTTACTAATATATAAAGCTGCAGAGTTTGTTTGTTTGTTTGAACGCGCTAAGCTCAGGAACTACTGGTCCAAATTGAAAAAATATTTTTGTGTTGAATAGACCATTCATCGAGGAAGGCTTTAGGCTATAAATCATCACGCTGCGACTAATATGAGCGAAGACATAATGGAAAATGTGAAAAGAAACAGGGCAGGTATAAATCATAACTTATATCTTCTGCCCACGGGGACGAAGTCGCAGGCAACAGCTAGTATGCTGATACGTATATAAAATGGCACGATATTAAATTAAATACTGCATGCTTGTATAATCCTTTTAGAAAAAAGCTTCACGTTAATGAGTAAGAGTAAGAGAAAGTCTTCAGCTGTTTATGACCACGCAGCGTTTTATTAGCGGTTAAAAACAAATGACGGAGTAAGTACTGCCGCATAGTACTCGGTCATTATGATCAAACGATGTATTTGAAAGATATGGGTATTAAGGAAGAATAAACATAGGGTCCTAAGTGGAGCACATCCAGTATTAGACACGAGTAAAAACTTCTTAGAAAAATCGTTTATTGTATCACATACTAGCTGTTGCCCGCGACTTCGTCCCCGTGGGTAGAAGATAATAATTTATGATTTAGGTATACCTGCCCGGTTTTTTTTCACATTTTCCATTGTATCCTGGCTCCTATTAGTCGCAGTGTGGTGGTTTATTAGCTAAAGCCTTCCTCGATGAATGGTTTATTCAACACAAAAAGAATTTTTCAATTTGGACAAGTAGTTCCTGAGATTAGCGCGTTCAAACAAACTAACAAACTCTTCAGCTTTATATATTGTTGCAAAACATAAAAAATGAGGCATTAATAATTTAGAATACTTGTGTTAGGCTGTCCCGAAACTTCCCTTATTTAGTTCATAATAACAATATTGATATCTACAGTAGGTATATATAATCGACAAAGGGGTTAATACGTATATATTGAGGTTTGTAACCCTTGGCAAAATAATTTTTGGTTTTTTGTTTACAAAAAACAACTTCCGAATGAAAGAATTTAAGGCAAGTGTCGCGGGGTGTTCACCTGGTTTCACGAACATTTAAGTCACATGCACAATTTAAAGACACACAAACGTCTGTCCTACGATGTAAAAAATGGAAGTTAGTTAAGTAAATTTTATTTTAACCTACCTGACCTGTAATTATGAACTTTACAAAATGCCCAAAAATTACAAAAATCCCAAACCAAGACTACCCAAAAGTTGCCTCATTAAAATTAAGTTCAGAAAACCCTGTAAACTTAATCCCACTTCGGTATAAAAAACGAATTACAAAAAGGAATCTTAATCCTTTGCAATACGGACTACATTGACTCTCAATACTACTTTTGTAAGGTCTACTGTAGCTACTAATTCCAAACAGCCTTAGGGCAACCTTCTACTCTGACAATCCCTGTAAAATTTACAACACTTGAGTTATATCGCCATAAATTGTTACTGCATTTAAGTGATTGGCCTTTCTAACATAGGACATATATTTATGGCTTTGGCCTATATTTCCTTTTAAAAATGTTTTGTCCATTTTAAAGTCACCTGGCAACATTAAGAAGATTGCAGGTTGAAAGTGGTTAGGAAAGGGTTGGGTGGAATATAATTCCGTACAAATAAGTGATCATGTGACTCCGGTTAAACCTAGACAAGATGTTGAATGTTTTCTAATAGTGTAGAACACATATCAAATCACTGGTAGATTGCTGAAGTGTGATCCAAGTTCATGGAAGCCCTGAACTCCTCTGAAGGGCCTTTGTCAAGCTGTATGTCTAAGATATGTTTGGGTTGTTTTTATGAGAGATAACAGAAACTTCCACCTTGCTGATGGTGACAAACGGGGTTCTTACTGGGTGGTCTTATTAATGCCCAAGAGGCCTCTTAAAACTTTCTCGTAAAAAAAAAATAGTCTGTCATAATATCCGTTCATATATCCAACATATCATCAATATGAGTAAGTCATTAGCACATCACATCAAAGAGTACTGTAGCGTCCATCTACACTCATCCAAAGCCTTCAAGTCTAATTGCAAGAGTTTTCTCGAAGAAAAGATTAAAAACATTGAACACATGTTTTTTGATACCCTACTTTAATGACACACGTAAAAGAAGACACCTGATAAGTCGAACTTTTATGACTATAACTTTATGTTTAACTTATAAAACTATTATTCGTCCTGATTAAATAATTACACACACTATTTATATTTTACTGTCAAAGCAGTTTTCTTTCAAAAGTTAATTTAGAAAAACTATGAATTTTCCTTCTGAATATTTTGCCTTGACGGTTTATTAGATCGATACAGAATATACAGATCAAACAATAATAAGTAGATACTAATATAAATGCCGACGTGTGTTTGTTTAGCTGCGTCGAATCTCAATGCAAAACAACACTATTGAAAAGTACATTGTTAACGATTCAATTAATAAAACAATGGTCAAACAATTTTTTTATTCAGTAAGACACTTACCTCTTCTTTCCCCTTTTATTTTTATAACTTCTGCCTTATATTATAATCTAAATGACTTCACTCACTTCAAAAATAATTTATCATTGTACTTAATATCAAATCTTCGTTATTACAACTCTAATAAATAGGAAATATATTGTATAATACACACTCCACAAATTTCTTCGTCACTATATTAATTATCCACTTCAAAACTGCAAAAGAAAAGTTTTCGAGAGCAGTTAGCGTAACCGAATTTCCATCGCGGACTAATCTTATGTTTATAATTACACTTGCGGCCCAACAAACGGGCGCAGTTTAAATGGGCCCATATTTGTAAACAGAGTGTTGGCGTGTTTATGAATTAGACGCACGCCAGTGTACAAAACAACATAAGGTCGGGAGTAGCGCGGCCGGCGAGCGTCGTAATGCGACTGCCGCGCGGTCCATGGATCGCGGTCCAGTAACCAGGCAAGTTGGCAAGCCAGTAACTCTATGGTGAATTTGTTATGTATTCGTAAATAAGTTTATGTAATTTTCTCGGTTACCGCATGAAAAGTAAATAGGGGCTGGAGTACTAATGATGCGGTTTGACTTTATGTTAATATGAGACGAGTTACTTTCACTGTTCCGTACTCCTTTGTAATGTAACTTTGTAAGTGGTCTACTTTTTGTGGTGTTTTGAGTAGGTATTTGGATTGTAAATTTATATTTCCATTATTAAATAAATAAACAAGTTCATTGCTTAAAACATATACAAATATGTAACCTAGCAATTCAATGGAAGAGTTCCCGTAATGGTGTAGATTCGAATCCCGATTAATATCTACGTTTTCACTCAGTAATGTGTGATGATTAATACTATTTATTTCATAAGTAACAGTTATTGATGTTATTTTAATAAACAAACTAACGGAATCACTTTTCAAAATTCAAGGACAAAACAATCATGCTGTTTTATGACGAGTTGGACTCTCATGGTTTCGTCCAAAATTATGACCACACCAACCTTGATTCCTACTTTTATTGTTGCAGCGGCCGCAGAAATACTTAATTTGTGAAAAAGGGATAGTCAGCAGACCTTAGCAATGGGTTTAGTTGTCACACTTTAGTTACGGAACCCCTGAAACCAGCTGCATCACGTCGTGATCTGAAAGGAAGAAATTGTTTATTTTATTAATGGCAACTTTCTTGATCATTGTTTGTTTTCATTGACACTATACAGAATTCGCTTTTAACACAAGCATGATCACTTAGGAATATCATCTCTACTGGATAGAAGTATCTTCTGTGTATGCCATACTAAAAGACGCAATAGTCAGCGGTGTATGACGTTGTATCGGCTAAACCCCACAGTTCAACATTATTCTAATTCATACATCATTCAACATTATGATTCATTATCCTCATATTATTATGGTCCATTGAAAATTTGCAAAACGGGTTTTTATTACGACACATTGTTAAGTAAAAAAAATGTTTTGACTCTTTTCAAGATGGCGGAGTTTTTCCGAAAGTTAAGCTACTTTTTAGTACGGTTTAGGAATTTTGTCGTGACGAAGTGAGTCACTAGCATAGAGAATCGAACAAAATTTTTCTACTTGTCATAAACATAATTTACGACTAGTTAAGTGCAAGACCCAATACCTAAGGGTAACTAAAAAGAGTAAAGAAAACCTAATTTCCCAAAAAATATCCATCAAATTTAAGATGGTAACAACCTCTATTTTTATTTCTATACTAGCTGTTGCCCGCGACTTCGTCCCCGTGGGTAGAAGATATAAGTTATGATTTAGGTATACCTTCCATTGTATCTTAGCTCCTATTAGTCGCAGCGTGATGGTTTATAGCCTAAAGCTTTCCTCTATGAATGGTCTATTCAACACAAAAATATTTTTTCAATTTGGGCCAGTATTTCCTGAGATAAGCGCGTTCAAACAAACAAACTCTTCAGCTTTATATATTAGTATAGATATAGATTTGTTCTTGTAGCAAAAACAGAAATACGACAACTGAATATTTTAACTGTGCAGCAATTAGGCTTTATAAGATAAAGCATAGAGACAGACAGATAGACAGCGGAGAAGAATAAACTGCCGATAAAACAGCTGTTGAGACTACCGCAGGCCAGCTACTAATCCTCCAGAATTGCATAACTAAACGCAGCACGAACATAGTAGAATATTCATAGTATGCTAACGAATGTAGAACGGTTACTTTACTAGATAAAGGGAACGAAATGCCATTGAAGGTAATCCTGGTACTACCATCAATTGAAATCGTCTGGACTTTAATACTCTTGAATATATTAAAACACTTCTAAAAAAATATGTTGAAAATTTTGTTAGGAGCGCTGTAACGTCATAATCAGCGACTTGCATATTTGGGATAGTACAAAATTTATGAATAAACAAAGGAATGTTTGACATTCTAAACTCAAATTTCGTGAACGCATAAGTAAAGTATCTAACGGTTGTTTTGTGAATTCAAGTAAAGGTGTGTTTACATTAATTTAATGCTCCGGCGCAAAAAAAAATATATATTTAAACAGCACTTACGCTATGCAGTTATGCACCCTAGTCTATAAGTATGGTTGAATGATGATAAAATGTTGACAGCGTTTTAAAATAACTTGTTTGGATTGATAACATTTTATGAGGGAAAATAAGGGGGACAAACTAATAAATGAGGATTCGATTTTTTTTTAATCTTAATGAACAGAATAATTAGTACTTGTAAAAGTCGTCACCTAACCATTTCTAGAACTCGCACATCGCCCTTAAATCAAGACGTTTATGGTTGGGTTACACCAAAACAACTGTCAATCTTACTAAACCCAGCCATTTAAAACAGTCAGTCAAAAACATTTCTAACTACGCAGTATCGCAGCGAGATTTCAATTAGAACAATGTATTTTTAACAGCTATTCGTAAAACAGTCTACACTTTACTTAGCCCATTATTTCAGTTAATATATTATGCGTATACTTACTTCGTACTTACATATTTACTTTCCTCGACCCTCGTAATTGTAATGCGTGTTAATTTTTCTATTTGGTTTGTGCGAGGTCAGTTCAGAATTAGGTTTGAAATTTAAATGTAAGGATTAAATGTTCAAGGTTCTTTTAAACTGAAAAGGTTTTGAACCTTTGAAAACCCTTGAAAAACCTATGTTGTACCTAACCTGTGTTACCCAAGATGACACTGACTTTGCCACTTTTTAAGCCTAAAAGTGGCAAAATGAGAGTCAGAATTGCGAAACTGAGAGTTCTACACAATAGGGAAAAAATACAACACCTGTAAAATTTTAACATTCTAGCAGGTTATGAGATACAGCCTGGTTCGTGTGGATGGACAGAGAGCGGAACCTTAGTAAAAGGTTTCCAGTTTACCCATTGAGTCACGAACTCTAAAAAGATTAAGACCTTTACCTTATAAGGTCTTCTACTTCTTGCATACTTAGGTGTTCTAAACGTAGTCAATACCCATAACAAAACAAGCCACCTAATAACACAGTAAGAACAAAACACAAGCTACAAGTTGTCAAACATCTTAATAGAATTTACTTTTCGAATAGAAGACGTAACGTGGCTTTCTTTATACGGTGGCGCCGGAACAATTTCCGGACCATCCCGGTTCTGATTGCGTATCCGATGCGGCTAAACAATTTGCGGCGACGATGTTTTATGCCAGGCTTGAGATAAGTACGTGATAAACCAACGGATGAATACTTAAATGGTATTTTTTATTATTTCTAGCGAGGATGGGGGCTGAGGGCTTTTTTGCTGCTTCTCGTAAATGATTGTAATTTTCTGATGTAAATATAGTACCAAGTACTGTCTTTACCTATGTTTAATAGCCTCTGGAGATCGTGATATACTCGACAATCATCGAGGTTGTCGAATATATCAAAGCGATAAAAAAATTCAGATTCAATCTTTAGCAATATATAGTGGACAATATAAGATATGTACTACAGTATCTAACAATGCGTGTTTCAAAATTTAATGAGACTTGACGTATTTTTACTGAGAGAAAAGTCCCTAAACTAACCATTAAGTATAGCTCTTGAAGTCGAAAGTTAAACATTATCCCCAAATAAATAAAATGTTCGTCTTCTAAAATACAGTCTAACAGTCCATACATCTTCAGTTTTATTATTAATCATAGAGAGTACCCAAATAAGTTGGCAAACGCGTTGCGGCAAAAGATGAATTGGGTGCTTCAGCCCGCAAACTTAATTTAACTCCCTGACCCCCGCATCAGGTAAAACCAATTTGTTTTGACTCCATTTGTATCTTATACGGTTAATCTTGTCCTAGAGATTTTTTATTGGGTTTGTGAAACGTAGCTACAAATTAGATTTTGTTTCTTGATGGGTAGTATGTACCCACTTTGCCGTTCGTCGTTTGTTTTTATTACGTTGCTTATGAAATTTTATCATGAGATGTTTCGTCGACGGTCGACGGTGGTAGAAATTCTCGCTTAAAGACTCTAAAACAATTTAAGACACTTCAATCTTCGGCTGTTTCTTATTAACGTACATATTTTTTTTTCAGTAATAAAACGATTAAAGTTCTTCCTCGTTAGACTTAATTTTTCCAAAATAAATACTATTTTTGTTTCTTGCCCCTGTGAATGTAGCTGAAAAAGCAAATTGCACATTCGATTTTCGAGGCTTCAAACCAAATATTTGAAACTAAAATTTACTTCAAACATTTATCCATAATATTTCCAACTTACAATAGCACTATTCCACCAACATGATTGAATACTTTACGCGATCTTAAGCCTAAGTTATAATATATCATTTCTATACCTTTAAGTCTCCAAGGACCGCGCCACACGCAACATGATCCAACCAACTTTCACTTATAGAGGAAGTAAATATTTGTATCGAATTCCGTTGTAGTTGATAGCTCTTTAATGATATATTGTGGGTATGCGACTTTCAAATAATAAGTGCACTCACTTTTATTCTTCCTACTTCGGTTTTACTTGGAATAATTTGAGTAAAAATGTTTTTCTTTCAATAGGATAGCACACGAACTCAGAATTGACTTGGTTAGTTAAGGTCCATTTTAAACTATCTCACTTTACCTATACTTAGTCAAGAAAATATTGGTTTTTAATTTGGAATCGGCTCTTTGTATGATATTTCATTATTTTCTACATTATCTACTTTATTTAAATTTATCCGTTATCAATCCCGATGCAATCAATTTATCAACGTCGCGGTAGTAGGTACACGGAGGCCACAAATACTCACTCATTTGTTTAAAACTATATTAGGATTAAAAAAAGAAAAATAATCTGTAACTTGAGTTGTTTTTCATCCAATAACATGACATAGCAACTCAGTTATGTCTTTAAGGAAATTATTACGCCCGACCTTTAACGTCATTCGTTCAGAGCAAATCAACGGAAATAATTTACGAGTAATTCCCTATTGTTAGCAGATTAGTGCAACTCCTCACCAATATGAATCATCTTCGCTTATGACGTAACAGGTATCTGGGATACTCCCGACAGAATGACGTTATATCATTAAGTATTTATAAATAATAAATATTATACAAGTAAAGTGGGACATAAAAAAACAGAACCTTCTACGGATTGCAGTCGGTTAAGTAGGCTTTAATAGCTTAAGTATCGACAAAAAAAAATTGATTTAACGTTATGAGTATTTTCTGTAATCATTTGCCACTGCAGATACATAAGTAAGTACATATTCATTTAAATTAAATATCTAGACCAGAAAACTTCATTATAACCTAATTATCCTTTCGAAACATAACAACTAGGTAGTCGTTAAGTAAAACGCAGTTCGGTAGTTCAACGGAATCGGAGCAACATAAATAATGTATCTGTGGACATTGCTACAATATTCTGTTTCAAGTGGTTCCAAGCAATTGAATAGCCTGCAGATAATATCAACCTAAACGATGCATTAATAAAGTTATTATAGAACGCTGGATAACTCTAGTCATTGTCATTTCATCCCCTTGACCTAGTTGGTGCAAGTCAAACTTGACGTAGTAAGTACCTGAAAAAAATATAGGTTATATTTTTGACTGGTTCTAATTTAATTTCACTGAGTAAGTATGTAAGTAAGTAAGTAAGTAAATCTTTATTGCATACCATAATGTTACATAGGTGGTAAATTATAACTAGGTTCACAGCTCATTATGGACCCTGTCGGGCACAGCAAAAGTAGGAGAGAGGAGGATAATGCTATTTATTAAGTAAATTTATGACATATGTATTATGATATATGTATTATGATATATGTCATTGTCCGTCGTACGTATTTCTGATCTAAAAAAGCCGGGCACACATTTTCCTTATGTTTTTGATTAGAAAATAGATTTTCTGCAAATAAAAGCAAATCTGGTCTTCACAGTTATTTAAAAAATAAACGAATAGTCACCCAAACTTTTTGTCCCGACCTTCGTATTTTTACCCATGCTCACTAAACTAATACAAAACTGGAACGCAATTTGACAGCTTACTTTGACGTCTAATCAAATCAAATGTCAGCGTCAAAGTCAAAATCAAGAATCCAAACAAACTCAGTTGCACAATTCACTTAAATGTGGAAAATAAATTAAATTCACACAGATAGCTGATTTGTGAGGTACAAACAATGACTTCGACTGTGACATCGCGTCCCCGCGACTGCATGGCGTGCCGGCTCGTAGGGGCAGCGGGAATGATTGGCATTGGAGGTTACCTCGCAAACAGCGCTTGCAAAAATGCTACTTTATCCGGAAAATATACCCTGTCGGTGCTTTCATTTGGTAAGTAATGTATTGTACTTTTTAAGGTTTCACAACAAACAAAATATTTGCATTGGATTTTTTATAACTTGACAATCAAACGGTGGAGGTGTATTTTGGGTTTTTGCACTTCATTTTATATATTAAAATAATATATTAATCCTCACCAAAAAATAGAGCTTGTTAAAATGATGGTGTTAATTAAAAACATTGTGCGATATATTCAAGGTGATGAAATAACTACTTTTTAATAAAAAAGTAATTATTTCATCACCTTTTTTATATTTCATTTAAAATCTAATATATTCTTTTTCCTTCGCGTATCTGGTTTATCTGATTGTTATAGTAGGCATGTATAAGCATGTACAGGTCATTGTTATTTCAAAGGTATGTGTCCCTTATGTTTTCAAAAATGTGTCAGGAAGCAAGGTTTTTGAAAAGATAATTGTTTACTGGCCGGAGTAAAACTAGAAAAGCCTTAAATTATTCTCCTGCAACTATCAAGTGTGTTGCTGTCTGTAGACACAATAATTATTTTAGAAATTAACACACTATCCTAACTATTTTGTTTCAGGTTTCATCTGCCTTGGTGTAGCCCGATACAAACAAACATTTCCTTTCAACAAAAATGAAGATTTTAAGTCTTAAATAATCATATGTAGGTAAACCTTTGTACAAACGTTAATTAATTAGTATGTAAGCTGTAAAGAAATGCTGTGTGAATAAAAATTAATTTAGTACTGTTAATTATGTTGTAGAATAAAAAAATACAAAACATATTTTTGTCAGCTTCAATACCTGTCTCTCAAGTCATGTAATTTTTACGTTTTGTAATGTTATTTTATAATTTTTAATTTATTTTATAAAGGTGTACATTGTATTATTGTACTGAAAGCCTTAAAACAAAAAAAATGTGCATAAAATAAAGTGTAAGGCAATTATTTCGTATTGTCCTTAGCAGCTCCATCTGTGGTTTTCTTTATGTACTTTTAACATAAGGAGTTGGTGAATCACAACTACTTGTGTTAGTAACTAACTCGCTATATAGATGGCGCTTTTTTAAATATTTTTTTTTTCTCTAGATTTCGCGCTCCCTACATTATTTATCTAAATTAAACTTTTAAATAAATTAATAAATTTAGGTCTGCATATCAAGTTCTAATATTTTCTTGAGCTTTGGAAGTGTTTGTTAGATTTTTCATAAATATTTGTCCCTCTATAGAAGAACCCCAATAATGTGGTGACCTCGCGATTCTAGTATACATGAGGTACAAGTTCGGCTCTAACGCAGGCAAAGTGTGTTTTTCAAAGTAATTTGTACTTTCTTCATTATTCTGAAACACCTCTGACGAACGGCAAAGGAAAAATCGAGTCAGGATACCTGGATTCCAAATATCCGTGTCTGAAATCGCCAACCCGCAGTAAGCTAGCATGGCACGGTGATCAATGATTATTAAAAAAAAATGTATTATTCTGACTATATTAAATGCACGGGTATTTGCAAACATTTACACGTGAAACAAGTTCTCCTAAATAAACCTACTCAGTTTTACTTAACGTGGATGTCATCGAGAAAATGGAACTGGCATTTACGGCTACACGCTTATATGTATAGTTCTATAGTTACTTAATACAATATTATTGGAACCATAACCCGATATTGCAGCCTATACTCGCACATCGTCAAGGGGATTGATTACGGACGGTCAATCGAGATTCCATTAAAGGCCAGGCAATAAATTAAAGGGATATGATTGAAAATATGATGTAACCAGAATGTCGTTCATTTTAATGGATATTATGTGTTTCATAGGTACCAGAAACAAGATTAAATAAGAAACTAGTGAGCTTCATAGGACTTCCAATAGGTACATTGAGAAGATGCTGTTAGGCACACGTTTAAGAGCTGTCTCGCTGAACAACATTTATTCATAGTACAGATATCCAAATTTTTCTCTATTGGTCACAGAAAGGGAGAATTAAATTAATCTTGAGATTGTAACCAGTTACATCAGCCAGATCCAGCGTCTTTTCCACGAAGGAGAAAATGTGGAAGGGTTTCAGCATTGGAAAGAGGTCTTTATTGGTACCACCACAAATTACGTAGTTCGTTACTCACAAATGCGAATGTATTCGTATACTTACTATGTACTTAGTCCCTTCACAAGTAATCCAATTTTTGGGCAAAGAACATTGCAAAGAGATAAAAGCACAAAAAATACTCTTATATTTTTTATTGCTATTTTTACCTAAACTTATCAAACTTACCTTAAATTCTATAAATTGATTGATATTACCTTCAAACTCTACATACATAAAATATGAGTCGGATTCTTCGTAAATAATCCCATATTACAGACGACCGCGAGCCGCTTTGCCCGTCATATCTATGTTTCTATACACTCAAGATGAGAGTAAGGCTTTTATTCAATTACTGAAATAATGTTACTTCGTGTAAAGGTATGCCTAAAACCTGAAACGTGACGTTATTATGGCTGCAACGTACTTACCTATGTAACTCATTTTAGTAGAGATTATGAGAGGTAAAGCTTCAGAATAAATTCAGTTTATGTTCATTAAACACAATGTTAAATTTGCACTCCGATGTATAGGTAAGTCTTAAAACTTATATGGTACCTGTCAGGCAAGGTATAAGTAGGAGATTGGTGAAAAGTATCTTAAGTCATAAGGAATGTGTATGCTAAAGTGTTTCGCTTTCCTCAAAAATTATAAAACCTCTAGTTTTTCAATGGTGAACTAAAACGTAGTAGCCAGGATTCGAAAACATTATAATCTGAAAATCGCGCACCCGAGTTAGGTAGCGTGGTGGTCAAACCTAGGAAGAGGCATCTGTCCACAGTGGGAAGTATATACGCCGGTATAATTTTTAATAGTGTAGTTGAATGTAATCATAATTTACGTTCAACCAAAATTATCGAAAATATTCAGTAAACTTATCCCTGAATCCGGTTTTAATACTCTAGCAAACATAATAAAAAAGGGACGAGTACCTTAATCAGGACGGACATCATTGTTATTAAATTGGCCCACCTATATGTATCTACCTAAAAACTTCGATTCGATCTTACCTGAAACTGAAACGCCTGCAGAAAACCTAGCTAATGAAATCCCTGAGAGCTTTATTAAAAGATTATAGAGTCTTAAGAGCGGGGGAGTCTATAATCTGTTTCTACACCAACTTTGACAATATTTTGATTACGTCTGGTAATGACTATAAGGGTGACTATGAAAGTAGAGGTCTCAAAACTCTTGAATATCCAAACACTAGCGTCGTCACTGAATTTTACACTGTCCGCACTTTACATGTATATTATTTTCATTTGAAAAGGACTAACAGAATCGTATGGATGAAATGACAATTATCTGGGTCTTCATCAATGTTTTTACTTTCAGACGTGATAGCAAAGGCTCTGGTTTCCGTTGCTTTTCGAATATTGAGTAACCAATAATTCTTCAGTCTTTTCATAGAGGCAGATGAAATGGCTGTCAGTAGTAATGGTCACGTACCTACCTAAATTCATATAATATTACTAGCTGTTGCCCGCGACTTCGTCCCCGTGGATTTATACCTGCCCTGTTTTTTTCGCATTTTCCTTTGTATCTTCGCTCCTATTTGTCGCAGCGTGATGGTTTATAAAAAAAAAACCTAAAACCTTTCTCAATGAATGGTCTATTCAACACAAAAATATTTTTTCAATTTGGACCAGTAGTTCCTGAGATTAGCGCGTTCAAACAAACAAACAAACTCTTCAGCTTTATATGTTAGTATAGATTTGAATTAGTTTAGGTTTAAAAACAAAAAGTAACTAAATTAACCTTCCTATTTTATGAAATGTTGTTTAAGTATGGTTGAAATCATAACATTAGGTAATGTTATGAATATTTCCCGGAAAGGTGAAACCAAAACATAATAGTTAGCCGTTACCATCGAACCCTTCCTACGTAAGTTGCCTATTTGTTTTCAGTATGTGGCTACTTGGATAAATAGATATTACCATATCTACTTATACCCAATGTTATATCGCAATCCTTATTCTTCTTCAGCGTTTGGGTTATGCAGCATCATCTAAAAGAGAGAGTGCAGCTCTTAAGCTCAAGATAAGTTCTTACTGAACACAGTAAGATAGACATTTATATACACTTTTACATGTCGAGTAGCTATTAAAGAAAATAATAGGTTGCCGATGACAGTAATTATTCAGAATACCACTATTTTTTAAGAATAAGCTCCAAAATATTTAGTTATAGATTCCAAGACAAGGAATATTGTAATGTATGTAATGTAATCTATAATAATATGTATGTAGTATTGTAATGAAACAGTGTAGTCCTCGATAATTCGCATCACCTGCAATACCAACTTTATTGAGAACTCCTTCCCTCGCAATTTATATACAAAGCCGGCTTTGCGAAAAGCCAACCAATATCCCATTAATACGAAGAAAAAACGATACAAATTCTATGAATATTAAAACCGACAGCGTCAATTTTCATAGCTATGCAAATTCCTGAATCAACAACCCTATGCCATACTGATTACTGGTGAGCGGTCGTTACGCGTACACTTCTCGGTATGTATGAGTAAAGTACTTTGAAGTGGTAAACAAATGAGCAATGGTTCGTGTACAATTGCCAATTTTCCTGCCTTGGACCAACTTGATCGGCCAGCATTAACATTCCTGGAGCGAAGTCTTCCTGATAAATAAAGACACGAACCCATCAGTCAATATTAGGCGAGTTCATTTTGTTCGGTCGTTCAAGGACAATGATTTGTTTTGGTTAGCTGAAAATGAAAAACAGGAGTCATCTGTTTTTACGATAGAGTCTGTAAAATTGAGGATTCTTCGTGAAGGATAATCGGTACCAAAATATATCAAAGTGATGCTATACAGTATTTATGTTTCGGTATGATACTTGCTGGACATAAACCTTTCTCCAAATAGGATAGTCTAACCAACTATTGGAAGTAAAAATGCTCATAAAACCATTTCTGCCATCTTTGAGACTAAGTCCACTTCCACAGACCTATCATTTAATTGTAAGTTCTAACTTCTTAACAAATTAAAATGAAAATTAATTGTTCTGGATTGAAACAATAACAATGACTCCTTAGTAACGAACAAAAGCTAACGACTCGAGATCTTTCAACAAAGATTATGTAAGAGAAAACAGCCTATCACCGCTTTCATGTCATGAATAGGTACTCAGAGCTTTCGGCGCGACCGCTTACATAATAACATAACGGGCCGACGTGTTTGTGAATCACAGCATTCTGAACATTCGGTCTACAGATGTAGATAGATTAACATATGTAATTTACAACCTCGGTATGTAGAATCACAATATACAACTAAAATCAAAATTAAACCGCGATTCAATCCGTAAAAGTAGTTTTATTTCAATATAGCTGTTGCCCGCGACTTCGTCCCCGTGGGTAGAAGATATAAGTAATGATTTATACCTGCCCTATTTTTTTTCACATTTTCCTTTGTATCTTCGCTCCTATGACATGATGGTTTATAGCCTAAAGCCTTCCTCGATGAATGGTCTATTCAACACAAAAAGAATTTTTCAATTTGGAGCAGTAGTTCCTGAGATTAGCGCGTTCAAACAAACAAACAAACTCTTCAGCTTTACATATTAGTATAGAAGATTGTTGGTTCGTCAGAGTCAGAGCATGCGTCAGCGATAACGTGATTCTGTCATAAGCAATTGAAGGTAGGTAGGAATATGACCATTTTTTTTTAAATATTAGTTATTCTTTGTCCTCTTTGTATGGTAGGTACTCCAAGGTATACGATTCTAACTCGCACTTGACCGGTTTCATTCTGCAATTTTCCTAGAATCTTCGTTTCTAATAATATTACTTCTTTGCCTGCCCTCATAATATTTCATTTGCCGACCCATCTCGGGCCGTCTTTAATAAATGCAATAGACTCGTTGCGATGTCTATTCCGACCATTAGATGTTTACCTACTGTGTACAGTGTGGCGAACAACATCATATTTCCATTTCATAGATAAGGTGAAACAGGCGGCTGAAATGTCGTGAACGTCAAATTGTTTTTATTTTGTTATTGCAAAAAGTTTCGGGCTTTTTAGAAATCAAAAACCCCGTCAACTTCGGGACACTGACAGTTTCATACAAATAAATAATAAAGTGCCAAAAAATATTGGTCACGTTGAGACCGTAGCTACTGTTACTTAACCTCGCTTTTTTATTATTTGTTGTTAACAATGTTACAACAATTGATCCTGTATGTTGTGACGTCAATAATTGTATCAATTCTAAAGGGTGGCCTACATTCTTTAGCAGCTTATTATATCATGATCATGCAGCTTATTACCTATGACAGATTGCTCTTTACTATAATTCAGTTTCTTTTCGCAGATGTAAAAAATACGAATTATTAAAAAGTAGTTGTCCTACCTAGATTATTTTAGCCATGTTTTTTTTTAATAAAAAAAACATTTTAAATTTAAACGTCTTAAAAATTATCGTCGGTATAATGAATATTTAAAAATAGAACATTAGAAGCGTGGATTTGAATTCATTCGAATTTATCGTTTCAATCCTTATACAATCAAACACTCCGTAAAAAAGGTACAAATACAAATTTTACTTCATTCGAATTTCGTTTTTTTTTCTTAGGTGAGTATGGAAATGTGATAGCCAGAACAACATTGTAGGATTACTTCGGCGCAATAAAGTCAACATCGCGACACAGATCACGGCGTGCCGTGTCGGGGTAAACAAGTCGGTTTAATGATAAGAAGAGACCCGCCGCCAACCAGTCGCGCGCGCCCGCCCGCCCAACGCACGTGTTTCAAGCTGCAACAGATAACAACAAATACTTAAATTCAACCTTATGGGTAAGTTCCTTTTTTAAAAGTGTTTTAATGTCAAACGGGTTTTTTTTGACAGTGTTTTTTTTTTATTTCCAACTTTATGGACAATGATTTTCGTGATGTAGTGACACTTGTTTTAAGGTGATGTGTGGCGGTACGTGTGACGTGTAATATTAGTTTTTAATTCCCATAATGTGCGTATTGTTTTCATTTTTAAAAGGCTTCATGTTACTAAGTTCGCTACTAGGAATTCGTATAATCAATAGTTTGTATTGTGGTTTAACTTAAATAACTACTTTTACGTTAAAAGAAGTGCTAAAAAACGGTGCATTTTTTTATTCTTATCTACAAATGACTAAATTTCAAATTTTTAGAAGTGACTCATTTTTCATAAAAGTAATTTAATTTATTATTAAAAGAAAGTATTATTATCTAATACCTTTTACAACCCACGGTTACCGCCTACGTGAATCCACGAGTAACTTAACAAAGTAAACTTAAATATTCAAGTGTGAGAATATCTGGCAGGTGACACGTTTGCATTGTCTAATTGTTTTCACAACAATGAAACAGAACCTATTTTCTTCCATTTACATGCATATACCAAAGAAACAACTCTTTCTTGATAGTAACACACAGGTGCAAATTCCGGTCCTTATTTCCGCAAAAAAATGTAGTTTTCCACTCAACGTTATAATACTTGTAATCCATACACAGCAAACACATCGGATCGATGTAGCACTATTGTACGCAGCTAATTTCGTTATCTAACAGATAAGCAGTGGGCTGAGAGGCGCGAATACGAGACACCATGGGAGGACGAGTACGTGTTTAAAAACATGGAGAAAGAGTCGACTACGAAGGTCGTGGAGGCGCTATCTGAGGCTAGAGTGGGCGTGTCAGGATGGGAGGCTCATGGGAATGCCTGGAGTGCGGCCCTGGGAGCTGTGATAGGAGCTGGGACAGTCCTGATCCTTGCTGTCATAGTCCTCATGTGGAGAAAACCGAGGAGGTCGGAGTTGCCTCTGCTGGCGCCCATGGATGTTGCTCATTCCGTGAGTCTTTTTGCCCATTTTTGTCTTATCTTGAACGCTTACTTATCTATTTGATAGTTAGTTTCATAATATATTCCAAAAGTCTATCATAATTTCATCATTTCTATTACTAGGATGTTTTTGTGAAAGCAGTTTTGTGATACGCTACGGTCTTAGGATAAAATAAAAAAGAACTCCGATTGAAATTCAAACGCAATAGCTTTTCAAGGAACAAGAATCTCTCGATTGTTAGAAACAATATCATTGCTTGGAAATTGCAGCTTTAGTAAACAAACGATGGATATCGATACTTGGAAAGAAACTCATTTCATAAAAAAATACTTTAGAAAACATTTTACAGGACTTGGTCCTTCGAGACAAACTTTTGCGTCCTTTTATATTAACGTTGTTTAAGATAAAGGAATATTCTATTTATTTCCCTGAAGATTCACAGAAGTAGTTTTTGTGTGGTTGTAAGTAGGTACTGGGGATTTGGTACGAAAATACTTTTATGAAATAAAAATATAATAGAGTAATACAATTTTATTTTTATACTCTAGTTATGTTTCTGGCTTTGAGCCCCAAGGATCAAACTAATAAAATATCAATAGGATGTTTGGGTTTAATATAACGTTTTTGAATGGAACGATAATACGGCCTTTTATTCAAGATATTTTTGTTCGTTACTCCAGATGTTATAATTATAATACGACATTCAGGATTTCATCACAGAGTTACCGTATAGTCAATTAATATTTCGTTTATGGTCAATTCAAGGGGCCTTGTTATTTTGAAATAAAGACATTTTTAAATTATATTTTCCAAAATATTTATTCAATTTTTAAATCTAAACCACACCTGACTTTTATGTTTAGTAGTTAGCAGTTGAGTGCACTATAAGTGACATAAAATTTACTTCAGTATTCAACCTCGCCTTTATTGGTCGTAGAGAATACTGAGAATTTATTTTTATATTAACAGTCGCTTCGCCTCCTGGGAAATAAATAATAAGTTGATTGAAGAAATACGTGGCTTTTTGCAGGGGTATAACGGAATCAATGTACTAACGCTACGATACGTATACTAATCTTATTAAATCTGATCAGACGTTACATATAGTTGAACACTGTCAAGGACAAATTTAATTAATATTTTACAAAAAGTATAACATTTTATTTAAAATATTTTTTCCCAGACTTATCAAGTATTGACATGATGATAGTATACCTGTTTTTTTGTATAAAGAACAATTTTGTTTGTTTCTCAGATAGATAATCCATCAAGTCATGTTGTCGTTTCTTTTAAACTATGATACCTACATAATTATATGATATTATAACGAACTGAAACACATTTCAAATGACATTAAAACCTTTACAAAAAAGAAAATTGAGTATCGATAATACATATGAAGAGATAACAAATAACTGAAAACAAACCTTCATTACTTCTACACTAAATGATCCAATTTACAATAGAACGTGTTCTGGTTTCCACAAAGAGTTCGCATGTCAACGATTCAGTGCTACGTGACGCTCGCTTCGATCTAACTGTAGATTGTTCAGGACCAAGACTCGAAGGACCAAGTTCGAAATACTTTATTAGTGCTCTTACTTTTGCAATTTTAGATCTAAACTAGAAGCAGACACGTCTGTCCTTTCATAATTTTAATGGGTTGGGCATCAACGAAATCAAAAGCGTTGGTACTTTTGTAACAGTTTATGTTTGACGCTATCTTTGATACCACTTAAATTTATAAGTAGGGTATTAATGCCATGCACGTGCTTGCTCTCGTGACTTCAATATACTCTATAAATATAAGCATGACTGTGCTATATCAAGTCTACGTCCAACATTTTATCCCTATAACTTGTCACGACGAAAAATTGTTGGTCCTTTTGGTCTTAAAAACATGTGCAGTGCCGTGTCCACTTGACATTTTGCTACGCGGACATTGTATAAGAACCTTCTTTGACACAATAGCGTGGAAAGGTTCAACTACTCTGGACTTTCCAGCTTGTTACCGTTATATCTGAATTAATAACGTCTTCCCCGTTCTATATTTCTTGCTAAGCGCATTACGTGTTGACTACCCCTGGGTTTGTCTTTTAGGTGTTTGGTTTTAATAATGTACTCTAAAATCCCTCAAGTTAGAGATATCCTGTTTGTTTTGCTATTGAATTTTACATGTTGTTTTAGTGTTACAACGTAACTTAGGTATGTATCTAAGTTTATAACAACTGAATTCCAAAATCACTTTATTATTGATACCTTCAAGTTCAGATATTAGTGAGCCAAAGTTTTTTAATAAAGTCAAGTTTTGAAACATTTGGCTTTTGGTTTTGCACATATTTTATTTGTTATCAATCTTTGTCAACCTAAATGACTTTGATTAAAAAAAATTTTCAGTAATACCAAGTTATCATAATCATTTGGTTCTGTAGGTACACAGGTAAAAAGTAATTGAAAATCGCTATAAAATCCTGTCACAACTCTGACAGCCAACTTAATTAATAATAAACTTATTTAAATGTACTAAAGCGCTTTATTCTTCGTTTTTATTGTTAATTAAGGCTGAAGTTCCATCTCCTCACATTACGATTAGCATTAACGTCAGTCAATCGCACTCTTCCTTGATTAAACACAGTTATGACTCATATAACTGAATGTATGAGTGTCATGGCGCCATGCAGTGTTGTGTCTGTCGATGTGACAATCAGGGGGGCTCTCACTACTCATAAAGTGATGCTCTTGGAATGTGGAAACGAGATGGCGCTCTGTAGGTTGTATCGCCTTGTCTCGCTTCTTCAAGTGTGATGGTTAAGATGGTGGTAGGAATCCAGTTAACATTGTTTTTTTTTAATTGTTATAAAGCGACTTACAGTTTACCTTTCGAGTTCAAGTTTTAAGCTGTATTGTGAGCTAATTTATTTTTATTTCTATAACTAGGTGTTGCCCGCGACTTCGTCCCCGAGGGTAGAAGATATAAGTTATGATTTATACCTGCCCTATTTTTTTCACATTTTCCTTTGTATCTTCGCTCCTATTAGTCGCAGCGTGATGGTTTATACCCTAAAGCCTTCCTCGATGAATGGTTTATTCAACACAAAAATATTTTTTTTAATTTGGACCAGTAGTTCCTGAGACTAGCGTGTTCAAACAAACTCTTTAGCTTTATATATTAGTATAGATATGTAAAACGTTCTTTTGATCAATATAAAAAATACTGTTAGTTTTTTCACTACAAGTTATGAAAGTGTTATAGACTAAATTAAAAGTAAGTACATATTAATTATAGTTATATTTGGAAAAATATCATTAAATATAATAATTTCCTTCATGACAGCTACGACACGGTTTAATCAGATTTATACCAATTCATTTAATAACAATTTTCTCACCCGTATATATCTCTATTGCCCGACTAGTTTCAGGTAATTTAACAATTATGTATCCACCACAAGAAAGTTAATAAATTGAGATTTATACCTTAGTTTAGTAAAGTAGGTTCTAGCCCCTTTCTCATACATCTTGGTTATACGTAACACCTGGACACCGTAACTGTGGTAACGAAATGACATACAGTGTAATCTCTCCGGAAAACTAACCATTGTTATAATTATTATTTAGTATTTTAATGTTATACAGAGAATAGTGCATCTTGAATCAAGATACTTTGTTTATAATTAAAAAAAAATACTTTTCCATTCATGTTGATATCACTTCACATCATCTTTGAAAAAAGAAAACCATTTTCCCATCATTTTTATACATTTACTTTCTTGTTTGTTTGTCGTTCCGGTTGGATTCTAGCAGCTTATTTTGGAGAAACTTCCCGATAAGTTAGCAGGCTGATATTTTCAGGGAAGCTTCAAATCCTGATGACAATGCAAATTACAACTATAAAAGGGCTGGACCGATTTTGATAACATTTAAAATCTATAAATTGATGCTTTTAAGAATGATCACATGCGATTATATATTACCACCATACTTTAAAGTAAAATTATTATGCGATACGCTTCCAAAACTGCAAACATAAGTCATATTCATTTAAGAGGGGACATTAGGTCTATCAGAAAAGGTAATCATAGAACCTCTTTTGCAAGCCAAACTCTTTATCTAAATAATAACATCGTAAATCCTATTAATATATCCTCCACGTAGGTTATAAATACTTGACCCAAAAAGGACCAAAATAACTCTAAATTTCTCACACCATGCCAAAGTTAAGACGCTTAATTTAAACTCACGGCCCTTTAAGAAACATAAAATATCATCCATTAGCTTTCAAATATGACCTCTGACGTCATAAAGTTTTATGACTTTCTTGTTTCCTTGTATGTACTCTTGGCTTTGAATGTTTCGACTACATTTAGAGTAACACTCTTGCTTGTTTTTCTCTATAGAATGCTTTTGCTCGATGAATTAAACATTTAAAAAGTGCGTAATTATAATAAAATCACAAATAATTGTTCACCAGAACAAAAATAAAATGTCAACCATTCAAATTGAATAACAATCTTAAAAAACAATATCTCGCAAACAAAAGACGTCATAATCAATATCTAAAAACAAATTACAAATCCACACATAATTTCGTAATTTCAACACCAATTTATATCACTAATCATGATGAGCTTGACAGCGAAATCCAATTGAACTCATCTTGCTAATAACGCAAATTAAAAATATATTTCGATCATTTTCAATCAAGCCAGAATCCCAGATGTTGGCAGATTTCGTTACATCTCTCCAAAATTGATTTTTATATTTGAGAAAAATCGTTCTAATACTTTTGCTCAGGTGCTGAGCAAAGGTATTGCGTACACGATGTATTTCAAATCTTCTTTAACCTACAATTTTAGTCTCAAACGATTTCTGGCATACTTGGAGGACACATGTCATTGTAGTCAAATCTTTTAATTTACTTGACATTAAATAGTCAGTTCAATACATTGGAGAGCATACAAACGCATTAGCTCAGAAAAATGTAAAGAGGCATAAAGATATTTTGCAACTGTTACACACGCTCATATAAACCTGTAATCATATTTTCATTTCTGCCAACTTTATCGGAGATATGGATCAAATCAGGGAATATGAGGAAATTAATCGCAATAGTACATCAATATATCACAGTCGTAATGGATCTGTGAACGTTGACTTTGAGTTCGTCAAAGCACTGCATGATTGCAATTGGTCATCCTAATTTCCCTAGGTGCTCAAACCTCATCCTACCTTCGCCAATATAACGCTGAAAATACAGCAACAGTGTAAGTTATGTGCAAACAATGATAAATTCGTCGAAATGAAGCCACAATCTACAGCGAAAATTGCAAAGTTGTAATATAGTTTGAGAGTTAGAGAAGATTTGAATAAAACCAACGAATACTACTGAAACAGTTAAGCTTCGTGTGTCCCAAAAAATGACTTAATCTTGGAATTATCTTAAGGTCTGATTTTGCTGTTTGCCTGAAACCGGTGTTAATAGTCAGTAAACAGTGAGACCTATTCTTACGTGACTAAGGGTCCTTCAGTAACTCAAAATATATTCCTAACCTAAATATTTAAAAGAAAATGTTTCACGAATAACGAATGATGTACAAAAGAAAGCGAAATAAGCTTCAATCTTTCCTAAAGGTCTCGTCCTACATCTCTCAAGCGGAACGAGGTCAGCTTTTGTCCATCTGTGGGACACAGTGGGCTTACAACATCTAATACTGACACAAAGTACTTCAACATGAATACATTCCATGTTTTGCTATGTGTTATATGTATGGTAGAGTTCGAGGTAGACGTAATAAGATTATTCTGATAAATGATATCTTTCAGGGCATGAAGTGCTACATTGGTTGAATTTTCAAAAATATCCTTCATAAGATTTATTTTCCTAAATTACTCACATTTACACCTCGTTTCCTATACTTAGCGGTAGACATTTCTCAAAAATGCTTATTTGTAACTTACGTGTCTATAATAATCTTGAATGCTCATTCAATAGAGTAGACGTTTCTGATTCATCCTCTAATCCCATATATGCAGTTCATCCATTGCAATACCTACTAAATAATATTGTCTCCTAACTAATAATCTACAAAAGTTAGGTACTTAGATACTATAATAATATCATTTGTCATTCAGTTCGTTTTTTTTTTAACCGACTTCAAAAAAAGGAGGAGGTTCTCAATTCGACTGTATTTTTTTTTTATGTTTGTTACCTCGTAACTTGCGATTGGGTGAACCGATTTTCATGATTCTTTTTTTATTTGAAAGCTTGTGCTTCCCGTGTGGTCCAATTATCACCATTTTATTTGAAGTCGGTTTTTTTTGTGAAAATTGTTGATTATTTACAAAAAGCTTTGAATCAAATTTAGAATTCATCGATTGAAAAATGTTCATACAATGTCATTCTATATTTCTGCGACTGTACTTAATACTCATTCGAATGTAGTTACGATATAAATACACAGGAGTTCCATTTCGTTCCGGTGAATAGCCTTCAGCCCACACGATGCGCTCTTTGCTTATTATTTCTTCGATTTGCTCCTAGAAAGAAACTTCGAGATTAAATTTCAGATAACATGTTTGTAATGTTGCTCTGCGACTAACCTTGCATAAGCTATTTTCTGTATTGATGTTTTGTTTATTTCTGTTATACATATTGTGTATGCATATTTTTCAGTGTATCCGTCTGTCACTAGGTTGTATAACCGTGATTGATAGGCAGTTGGAATTTTCACTTAATAAAAAATCTAAGTAATCTATCAGACAGGTTACCCAAAAATATTAAAAAGGTATTTTTCATTTTATCACATCATTAAGAAATTTAGGAAGCTTAAAAGCACTTAAAATGATGAAATGTAGTGTAGTGCGGGCTTACTAGTAAAAAACTGGTAAGTGACGTCACATGAAATTTAATGTAAGTGTATACGCTCAATTTTGTTTACGAGATAAAAAAGAAATACGAATACAATATTTTTTAAGAAATCTGTTTGATGATCAGATTTTTTGTTGTCGAATACAATATTTGACCGGGATTGTCATTGAAAAAGTAATCGGCCATCTTTAACTTAACGCTACACCTTACTTTGATCTATGCTAACCTGTACTGTAATATAATCTGCTTGCTCTAAAGCCTTTAACGACTGACGCATTAATTGGAGCAGTAATTAACTACGTCGCTAATTAATTCGCTTCTAAAAACAAATCTAGTTTTAACTCACTTTATTTATTAGCTTCATAGTACCTAAATCTATTTGAAGACTCTTATGAACTACATAAGTGTTAATATTGTTCTTTTTTATAATGTTTTATGCACATGCAATGTTGAAGCTTTGTGGCAACTTTTTTATTGACCTTGGTGATTGTCATACGATAAGAAGTGTATTATTCCATAAATATATTATAAACTAGCTGCTGCTAGCTGCTAAACTAGCTGTTCAGCATGCCTATCTAGGCATGGCATGCATCTTTTCTCGGTTTTTTAACATATTTCATTAATCCTTATATCACGGCGTGTGTGTTATGTTTTTAAATATGTTATAGACTGCCTTATTAATGGGCTATCTACCATTTAAATATTTTTTTATATCGAACCACTTGTTAATGTGATTAGCGCGTTCAAATAAACAAACTTTTCCGCTTCATAATATTAATATTGAATTTCCGCCTTGACGATAGTATTTTTCCTTTCTGAGTCGCCATTTATGTAATCCACATGCAAATGAAAAGCATTTCAAAAAAGCTTACAATGAAATCGTTTTACATACAACAACAAATTATTTACAAACACTCCAAAATATAAAAGGAAAACATTTTTAATTGAAATTCAACAGCGAAAAATTCATTCACAATTAAAACATCAACAACTTTTTGTTCAAAGATTTGTTCCATAATAGAAACCGCTGGGACTGAAAGCTGTAAGTAAACTTTGCCTGAAATAACCCAACTCTTAAGAGTTAATTAGCTCCGAAGGTCCGAACACACATATAAACGAACGGAGTATTTATTTCTCATTACCAAGGACTGAAAAGTCTATTTTTAACGGGTTTTTAATTAGCCTGTCAACATAGCTAGACTATGCAGCATTTATTCAATTAAGGCCCAGTGAGATGATCAAACTTGTAATACGAAAATACAGCAACAGTGTAAGTTATGTGCAAACAATGATAAATTCGTCGAAATGAAGCCACAATCTACAGCGAAAATTGCAAAGTTGTAATATAGTTAGAGAGTTAGAGAAGATTTGAATAAAACCAACGAATACTACTGAAACACTAAATACTCGGTGTGTCCCAAAAATGACTGTTAATCTTGAAATTAACGTATGCAATTCATTTTTGGTCTGATTTTGCTGTTTGCATAAAACCGGTGTCAATAGTCATTAGATTTTTTAAACAGTAATACCTATTCTTACGTGACTAAGGGTCCTTCAGTACCTCAAAATATCTTCCTAACCTAAATATTTAAAAGAGATGATCAAACTTGTAATGAGTTTGTTGTAACCGTTTGATGCTCCTTTAAACGACAGTCAAACTAACGTAAATGAAGAAGAAGAAAGAAAGAAAGAATGTATTGAGAAAAGTTTAACAAGCTGCATCAAGTCTGAATTTTTTTGAGTCAAACCGACACTGCTTTTTGACTGTCGTATAGAAGGTCGTCATTTGTATTAAACAATACATTACATATTTTCTTTACAAAACATGAATGCTAGTGTCATTTTAAAAGCCTTTAACTACAATAGAAAACGCTCAATTGTTTGGAGACGACAGGTCGGTCACGTAATTATCGAAAACAAATGTTATTCATGGAAATGACATTGGAAGTCTCATTTGAACTTGACGATATATGTTACATATATTGACCATAAGAATTGTAGAAATGTCTCTAGGCTAAAGGGGCTTTTGTATTTTGAGCTTTATTTCGTTATATCCAACCTCCTTAGTAAATATGCTGCGAGATAATATACTGTGGGAGATAATGTAAAGCAAACTTTGAAATCTGATCAAGTCTCCACTTTGACGATGCTGGAGTGTCCACAATCACACGCAGTCACTTCAATTTGTAACGCTTTCGCCTTTCTAGTTAGAATAAATGTTTGTTCGTACGTCCTTCATGTGTGCCTAATTATGTTCAATAAACTATTAATCTCTAGGAAGATTATTAAAGCAAAAAAAAATACACTTCTTTTTATTAAAGCCGGAATTGCTTTGAATGACAAAGCAATTGATGATTAACAAAATTTTTCATAATATATACTTACTTTGGGATTATTATCGAACTCATCATCACTCTCTCACAACTAGTGGTGTCTGTATCTATTGTCTAATTTCTGAGTGTTGTTTTATTATTACTCAAGCGTGCTACAGATGATGCTCTGTAAGCCTCTCTATTTTTAGAACTAGATCTGTAGCAGTATATTTCTAATCCCGTATTCGTATCCTAGTCATTTTTGCCTTTGCCGAAATATTTATGGTAAGTAGATATTTATTTTCACATGTACTGTGTTCTGGATTTGCCATAATATTTTCAAATTGCAAAAACGGAACCATTTACTCACCAGTAACTTAAGTTCCAGTCTCTCAGTACGTCCGACTGTCACTAGGCTGCATCTCAAAACCGTTATAGCCAGATTATTATTTTTTATGGATAATATATTGTTGTTGCTACAACAACAAATTGAAATAATCGAAGGTTAAGCTTCATTTAATATTTCGCTTTTTTTCTTTGGCCTATTTGTATATAGCTATCGGTGTTGAGACTGGAACTTGACTTTTTCTCATTCATGGTTTTTCAAAAAGCAGACATATTTTATTCCTCTTCCATTATTTTTCCCCATTTTACTTAACTTTAACTTTAAATTTAATACAACGTTAACTTCCTTTCAGCAATCGTTTTGCCAGATAGCAAAATAAACTGTATTTTAATTTATCTTGTTACAACACAAGTCCAGTCTCTCCCAACGAGATTACTCAGTTATCGTCTGTCAAAACCATACTTTCCATTTTAAAACAGGTTACACGTGACTATACTCATTTTACCTCATCCAATACCCGCGAAATACCATTTTACATTATATTTCGTATAATATTTGCTTTCCTTTTGAAAAACTTGATAAAGTAACGAAAACCCAATACTCATCCCAAAATAAATATTTGTTGAGTTTTCATGACAATATGAAAAGTTTGTTCTCGCGGTTGCTTTATTAAATTACTTTTCATGTTTACCATTTGAATTGCGAAGCTTTTATTGAATTTTGGTTTAAATATTTTAGCATGTTTTACGTCATATTATTTGATTTCGGACATACATATGTATGTATACATCATACATTTGGAGGTTAAATTAAATTGTTGAAGTTGTTATATGGCGAAACATTTATTGCTTCTCTATTACTACTCAAGCTCTAATGTATTCAATCCTATGTTGCGGAGGTTTTATAAACGTCCAAGTCACATGCACAAGGACATTTGTGATCGATTTTCCTATTTAAGTGTATTGATGCGAAAACCATTATTTACTACCCAAAGGGCGTATTTTTTTGTATTTTTTAATCAAAATCAAAATCAGTAATCAAAAGTCATTTATTCGAATTAGGCTAAGTAGTACTATTAGATACCACCCAGTTTAGCAAACCACTGCTATCTAAGCGCTACTTGAGAAGAAACGGCGCAATAAACTCAATTACCTGTCTTGTCGTTTACAATATTAAAGAATACATTCAAATGTAATAAAAATGAGTAGGTGTCGTCCAAGCAATTATTTATGGTCGCTGTACCTCCCGTATACAAAAAGCACGGTTTGTTTTGTTTCTAATTCTTGCCTTTTCCAATTTCCTAGAAATATTAAACCTTCATAAAGCTCGTGTCAGATAATGCTGCGAGGAAATTGCGTTGTTGTATCTTCTTAGGTTTAATACAAAATTAACCTTACCTTATTTACCTTTTGTGATAAAAACCTGTATTTTTTTTTCGGTACTGATTCCTAATTCTATCATTGCAATGTGTTTTCTCCTATTTCTTCCTGTTACTTTTTTACCTAAAAGGCTTTTATTACAGTCTTCATTAATTTTAATACCCTGCCATTTGGTTGTACTTCTTAACCCTGACATCTGTGGTCATTTGATAAAGTTAACATAGAGCTCCACCTATCGGTTTCACGAGCAAACCAAGTCGAAGCTTTCCCAGACTAGAACATTGACTCGAAAGATTTCAAGCGTTACTGAAAACTACCGACAGGTGGCGTTGCATTGAAATGCCTTGACGTCTGTAGGTTCTAATGTTTAATTTCATATCGTAACCATTTCGAATACAACAAAATCGTTTTATTTTATAAAAAATTAAAGTAATATTCAGGTAGAGTATTTGTTTTTTACTTTAAAATACTACGGTACGGCCTGTATCGTTCACTCTACCCCATTAGTCTGAATTTAAGATCCTTAGCTTATAGTAGATGGCAGTGTAAGTTTGACTGTAAACTCCAAACACCATAAGTTCCTTCTAGCTGAGCTGCCGCAAAGATGACCTAATTCGACATACCTTATAATTGTTTTTCATGACTTTTTTAAAGTGTCAACAGCTATTCTGTTTGAATCAGAAACGATGAAAATACTATTTCTTAAACTCTTAAATAAAAACCACCTCTTATGATAACATAGTGTAATATTTCTGAATAAATATTATTAGTTTAAGTAATTTGGGAAAATAAAAATAATTTTGGATGTATCACAAAACTCATTAACAAAACTTGTCCAATATCCATCGCAATTTTTCGAACGCCGAATAAAATATCGTAATGTATAATAGCATTACAACTCCATTTTCGTTAAAAGCACTCTCAATTATGTCAGGACCCTTTTAATGTCCCGTCCGCTTCGAACAGATAAACCGTGTATTATTATATCTGTTTACCTGTACTATGAAATTATCGCTTTGCAGTTTTACTAAAATGCGGAAAAGTTACTTTGTAGACACTTAAGGGCTCCCGGTGACAAGTGACATAACAATCGTTAGCAGTATTATAAAACACTCCAATGTTATATTTATATCTTCAATACTCAATACTCAATCATTTATTGCATTCCACAATGTGTTTCTTAGGTGGTAAATTATAAAATATGAGATCATCATGGACCCTGTCGGGCACAGCAAAGTAGAAGTAAAAGTAAAAATAGGAGAGAGGAAGAGAGGTTTATTCAGTCTTATTTAATAACTATTATTCTAATCATTTTATTATTTCTCATTTAAATATTCGTTTACGTTATAATAACATTACTCTATATTTCAATTATATATTTCTATCGTGAATCCTGAACGTGATTCTTGTTTTTTCCCGAATATGTTGGGGTCAGCTTCCAGTCTAACCGGTTGCAGCTAAGTACCAATTTATTGCAAGGAGCGACTGCCTATCTGACCTCCGCCTCCCAGTTATCTGGGCAACACGATACTGATTAGTAAGTCTCAGACTCTCCGGCTTCCAACTATCCGTAACGATTGCTAAAATTGTGTTAATAACAGCTGGGAACCACAAATCAACGTTTCTTAAGATGCCGGAATGAACTCGTTACGACGTACTGGACAGAAGGTAACCTATCTACGCACAGATCGTATCAAGCGTAGCTATGATCGACTTCCTTGTCTAATCTGTGAATATGATAACGTCTCTACTTTGACTTTATTAAAAAAGGATCAATTTTTTTACTTTCATTATTATCCTTAAGTTACTTTTGTTATGTATCACCCATCATTTTAGTATCTTTCGATTTCTATTCAAATCACATAATCTAAATAAGGGTACTTAGCCTTTATAATAAAAGCAAAACAAAATCCAAGTGGGCCATTTTTCGAATGTGGAATACCTACCCTGTCAATCCTTGACAGCCCGCGCCTCGTACTCACCTACACACAAACACTCATACAACGCAAGTATCTCGCCTGCACTTGACCTATAAAACGTTATCCAAGCGATTTTTAATTAACTTCGCCAATATAGAACACTCTGTGCAATGTTTTGCATAGTTTAAAATATGCATTTCTAAGCAGGTTTACCCTCTTACTATAGAGAAGGTCACCTTTGTGTGCAGATTTAATAGAATTTTGATGGGTTTTAAAAATGCCACGCTACATAAATCTGAGATTGAAATTTTACATAATTTCGACTTAAAAATTGGTTTGGATCCAATTCCTTAATTCTAGCAAACTGTCAGTAACGAACGAGTTATAAGTTTGACGTGTCTGTTAATGCTTTGTCTGTATAGTAGCTCTTAAATGGATGAAGCGATTTCGATTTTTTCGTTTGAAAGGGGAATTAGTCAGCTCTATTCATAGTTCTGTGATAAACCCAAGTAACCATGTTGATGATGATTAAAATAATTGTTTTGATAGGACTAGTGTCCATTTCTTTTTCACAAAATTACTTACGTTTTTCGTTTCAAAAAAATGTAGGTTAAATCAATCATAAAGTTACGAAATCCATCCTCGTCCAACTAATCCGAAATCATCCTTATACTTATCTTGGCTATTACCAAGGATCCTAAAGCAAGTAAAATTAACGACCTCTCCTATATAGTGTACGTATATTTATAACATTAGATGCCCGAAATCAGCTGTCGGGCCGCGGCCCCGACCCGGCCCGGTCAATAGCACCTCGCAGATAGATCATCAGTAATTGGCATCTCATAACTTGTTACTCTTTAAGTGCTCGAATTCTGTTGTTCGCCAATGTAACTTAAGCTTATAGGTGATACAAATAAGATTCATTATTCAGTTTAGACTAATAATTAGTAGTCGCAGCTGCAGCCTAAAATAACACAGCTAGTAAAAATATGATAGTGCTACGCCGCGTAGCTGTAGCAGTGCTGCTACGAAGTTATTGCTACGACGTAGAGAGGCTTGTTGAGCACTGTTTTAATTAAAAATTAAATTAATAGTGCGGCTTTTCTACGAATAAGTAAGTTGTCAATAATCGATTGATTTAAATTATATTACTTTTCGTAAACTTTTTTATAGCGTCAAAGCACTTGTATTTGAAGATTTCTGTGAACGTAAGGACTTATTTTATTTAAAGCTGCTATTCACTTTAATACCTGATCGAGGTAAATGTGATTGTACCCTTTTCCAGATTACGTTAGCCTTTTTCTACCCTATCAGGACAATAGTGTAAAATGTGACCCCGCATAAGGGAAGATTTACGAAATTTAAATAAAACTTAATATGTATGAGATTTTTCATTTTAGTAATATTTTAGGGTATCGGTATAATAACAGGTTCTTAATCTTTCGTGTTTATGCAGCTTCAGGACTTATTATATCGTAGAACCGAAACACATATTGAACCGACTAGATTTTTTTACTTATTACTATTTTGCCTAAATTTAGTCAAAACAACTAGATTCTAATCATTCGTAGCAGTATTGATCTACCTAGTTTATCTACCTATGTTTATATATACTGGTTATCACTTAATCCTATTCTCTATGGAGCCTATTCAATTTTACAGTGACCCCTTTGCTTTTGCTACCTTGCATAGTTGTCTTTTCCATTTTTGTTCAAAGCGACAAAATCCAACATTGAAAGTTAAGTAAGGACAACATGGAAAGATTAATTCACGCTTATATTCAGGGGTAAAAAATGTCAACGATATCCCACTCGTAACGGAGGGACACACCTCTTTCGCGTCATTTCCACCATCACACGCTTTGTTCGCTCGATTAAGGGCGCTCTTGACCTAACCCTTCTCCAACACAATCAACAGTCTCCCAAAAACTGGACAAGGAGGTAATCGTACAAAAAAAATATTACAAACAGTAGTAAGGAGGTCTTATTCAAGAATTAAGTTAAAAAAGCTTAACTGCATCATGTAACTAAAGTAAAACCTTCGAACCCTCATCACGTTGTACATAAAAGGCAGTCCTTACTAACTTGTGAAGGATAATCGCAATACACGCATTTATAGAGGATCGTCCCGTAAATCGGTTTTGGGGCTTGTCAGGCGCGGCGAGGGGGGCAAGGCGACGCGGGGCGCGCGGGGGGGGCTGCTTGCGTCACTGATCGATGCAGCACTTGTTGCCGCGCTCAACAGGCCAAATATCTAAATACAATAGCAACAGGCCCCGAACTCTTCTTAAACTTATGTTTTCCTGGTACCGGGATGCCTTGTTTCAGTGCTAATGTATGAGCATTAGCACTGAGAGGCCTTCCACAACAATCTGATCGAGTGGCTTCATAATAAATATCTCGAAATAGAAAAAAATCCAAGTTATTAACTGCTTTTCAACCCGCTATAATACTGCCAATTATATTATTGACATGTTTGAAAGGGCTCTCTCTCTGTGTACCTTAATTTCTAAATTTTTAAACGATTTTCTTTTATCACTCGACTATCGCAAGAGATTGGTATTTTTTTTTATTCCCAGTTTCTAAACAGTTTCTAATCTCAATAGTCATAATTACTGAAAAAACAGTTCAATTCTAATCTAAAATTTTAAATCATAGAATAAACGCCGCTTGGGACGAACGAAACACATTATTTTCGTTTAGAACTCGATATTTCCCGAAGGAATCGCTGAGCTGTAGTTAGTACTTATTGCACTGCCACAAATTTTCACCTAGAGAATTCTGGAGAAAGATCTATCAGTTTGAAAACAAACTTAGTTCTCATAGATTTAATTTAAAATTAAATATTAAAAGTAAACATTTTTGTTTGAATATAAATTATTGTTTATATGTATATATAGAAACATGAACTTCATTGATTAGCTTTTTCACCCGATCACGGAATTGATCTAAAATACTTTAAGAAAATATAAGAAGCCTACGTTACTCCTACCATCTACCAATAAAAGTCCCGTCAAAATCGGTCTAGCCATTTCAGACATTAGCCGGTATAGACAGATGAATAGACAGACAGAATGATAAATAGACAGATGTGTACCGTAAATATATTTATATGCGTGTAGTGAAAAACAGTTACTTTAATATTATTAACAAGCACTGCAATATTATATACGTGTATCGATGTACAGATAAATTACCTGATCCATTTCGAAAAAACATTTATGAAAATGATAAGCTGTTTACCATATTACTCATAATTACTAAATACTACTTTTAAACACGTGAAATATACTAATAAGTACATTTTTTAATAATTATAAATCTAATAATATTTATCAAGGCAGGTTACTTTAAGAAGTTAATTGTGTACAAGACTGGTGTTAATTAGATGCTTTGTTATGAAACTCAGGGAAATATTCGGGAAGCCGCGACTTAAGTGAATTTTACTTCGTCTTGGAATGAGAATTTTAATCAGTAAGCGAACTCATAATTTTTCAGTTCATAGATATCGGTAAACTGTTTTTCCGGTTTCATATTTAGACATTACAGTATGTTTACTCAACATAGTATAAATTTAAGTTAAAGTAAACAACTATACTTAACTTTCATTGTTATAATTCAAGTCATTCCATTATTTAATGTGGCGTTTGCTGCGTTGGGTGCAAATTTCTTCCTGTTAGCCTGTTCTTTGCGGCATCCTCAGTCTCGAAAGTCTGACACACTGTATTTTACCGAGTTTTAACCTGAAATACCCACTTAAAATGCCTATGGCTGAACTATATCTTAGTGATAACAACCGCAAATACATAATATGCTAGAATAACACAATGAAAGGGAAAAATAACGTTATAATCGCTCGCAGATGAGCGTTAATAGGGATTAAGATTGCATCGGGAATTCTACAATGAGATTATTCTATTATCTAAGAGCCATAACAAAAAACCATAATATTCTCTTTCACAAATAAGTTTTGTTTCTTTTTAACATAATACAATAGTTTCTTTTAGAATTTGTTTAGAAACATTCATCACTATCATTATCATCATCATCATCAGCCCATATTCTTCGGCTGCTGGACAATCCCCAATTACGCGCCATCATCACATTATTCTAACCCTAACTCTAAATGAATCAATTACAAGTCGACAGCAAAGAATAATAATTATACCAATTTTCAACAATCCACTGATTATATTTTGAACCATTTTCAAGAATTCTTTTCAATATCGGAAGGGTCCTGTGCCCAATTGAACTTATATTATTTAGCAAATGTGTGACATATTTACACCTAAAGACAAACGTAATCCTACGGACAAAAGACATTATAGAGACTAACTCCTGGATCCTCTCTTCATCAGCGAACAGTTTCTTCCTAAATACTGACCCAAACTCACAAGAAATTGGAACACCAGAATCTAATAACGTGTGTTAGTGTGAACATAATATAATAGGTTCAATTACTCTCATGTCTGATGCCGTATAAGATGGCAATCAGAAGCACTATCGCTTATTTAATATGCAGCCACGCGACGCCTCGTGGTATAGTGCAGTGGGATAGATACCTAAACACGAATGATGTGGTCAAAATGTTGTTGGTGTTGATTTCTTTTTCACCCCGGTGTTTGTTTTGACCTTTCTTTTCATCGTAGCCAGTTTGGAATAGTTCACTCCAGCAAGCTTTACAAAGATTTGGATATCTTAAAAAAAGAAAGTCATAAAAAAAATGGATAGAACATTTAATTTTTTAATTAAATGAATCAGGCACCCAACCAATTTTAAATGCAACGTGCCGTACGCAGCTAAAACGGAACGTAAGAAAAACATCAAAATTGTCTTGATAATTGATTTTTCTAGCGTTCCGTAGAATCTAAATTATTATCATTTTAAATTCTTAAAGAATTTAAGAATTTAAAATGACGTTGCATTTAAAATTGGTTGGGTGCCTGATTCATTTAATTAAAAAATTAAATGTTCAATCAAATTTTTTTTATGACTTTCTTTTTTTAAGATATCCAAATCTTTGTAAAACTTGCTTAAGAGTGTATCAAATTATCCACTTAATAAAACACGTAAAACAAAGGACAGTAAAAGGCTAATAAAGGGTTCTATAATAAATGTTATTTAATTTCCAGTGTTGGCAATAAAACAATACTAAAATGAGATAAGTGGAAACATTAATTTCAAACGATGCGGGTTTTAGCGATCGCATCAACGCTTTGGGAATACAATATAATTCACAGATTTAGTCGAGTATTGCATGCAACGTTTTGTGCCAATGTAATTTCAAATGTTCCAAACTGTGATAGCTACACTGACTATTCGAAATTACATAGTAAACTATTCACATATTTAGATAATTATGGTGTCATTTTATTTCATTTGAATATGTAAAAAATATGTCGTTTTAATAATCGATGCAAAAATCTTTACCTGTTATGTAAATTACCTTAAAATACAGATTTAACAGTTTTTATTTAAGAACTCTTTAAAAGCAAACAGTATCTTCATTTTTAAAATACGTACAAAGGCAATCCCGAAACTCATTGCATTCGAACAAAATGCTACAATAAAATGTAATTATTTATCAGTCGGTCCTCATCTCACAATTAAATTGTAGGAAATAGCCTTTGACGTGCTGCGGCCCGCCACACCGATCAATTAATCCGGTGGACAGGGTTGAATTATTGTGAATGTTCAATCATTACTTTATGCTTTTATTATTCAGTACCTTCCCTTTGAGGTATCTGAGCTGATTGGAGGATAATTTGGTTTAAATTAATGACAGAGTTCCGATAACGTGGATATAGTTTGGAGGCAGAAAATTCTTAAAGGACTTCATGAGGTAATGTCATAAAATGTTCCCTTTTTGTCGGGTAGTTTCATAAATATTGGAGTCACATGCACAAATATTTACTTTCTGTCCACAACCCCAAAGGTGAACTGAACACAAGTAACCTAAAAGGTAATTAATCAAGGTAGATGAGTTTCTCGACCTCATTCCAATTTAAAACACGAACAAACTACTCAACTAAATAAGGAACTTTCAAGCCTGTGTGAGTGAAAGACATTTGAGTGGTAAGGAGTATTTACTGTCAAACCGTCGTAGAATGTAGTGTGGTTTCAAGTCGTTATGTCAAGGCTTGATTGTGAATGTAGAAACACAAAAAAGTTTGGAGAAATTCTATTATTGAGTTCTGGCCATCTTTTCTTGAATACTCGTAGCCACCGAAATCTGCCAGCTACCAAATTAAACCACCCTTGTCAATGGATACTAATTTATTACCGACCAAGGTCACAACATGAAGGTCCAAGCAAACACTCACATACATACACATCACACTGCTCTAGTGATTTGATTTCTTACCTATACGTCCATCATTGAAAAGACGACAAATAAGGTTGGATCATGATATTGCATCTTCCGACAAATTAACATTAAAAAAATACAACATGGATCGTAAACAAACGAAATTTTCTTTTTTTTATTTGACCAACGACTTTGAAGGCTCCTTAAACGTCGCTATCGTGAATGTCCTTCAGTCATACTTACGTAGTTAAGCTCAGTACCTGGGAACTTCGTCAACAAAGGCACGATGTCTCGTTTTTCTGTTTGTTTTCTCGCGAGTAATGTAGTACGCAGTGTAGTATGCATCCTGATTTTCATTTTCGTGTTTACAGCAATTTCGTAGTTGCGTTGCGTCCGCCATATTGCAATTATTGGACGTGCGATGCTTGTACGCGACAATATTGTCCAATGTACAGTGTGTTTTAGTTTCCTTTGTTATTTCCTAAGTTATATTTTTAGTTTGTTATCACATTAAGGTGAGCCATAAAAGACTGTCAGCAGTAACACAGCCTAATCCGAAAAAATAATTTATTATCGTTGTGTGAAAGTTGTGGAATAGTATATTATTAACTAAAATAGTCGTAGTATTATTTACTCCTTGAAGAAAAATTAGTATTATCATGCAAAGAAACCTTGTTTCAAAAATGAGTGTTCGGTCCCGAAACGCTATTTTACATAAGATTATGTTTCATTATTGAGTATATTACTATCGGAGAAAGATACTGCAGTTCCTTAGTAATATTTGTTCCATTTTCACCCTGGACACGGAACCCCGCAATATATTCTCGATGTATCCACAAAGTATTCGCAACGTCAACGTTATAATTAGTACGGAGCTTCTAAATAAAGAGCTCTGTTCATGTAACATGCAAGTTTCAATAACAATACCTAAACCACACTATAGTTAAAGATTTGTCCATCGTCTAAGTAATAATATTTTAAGTCAATCCAAAGACAAAACAGTCCATAAATAACCGAAGTTTTCCCTGCACAAACATATCAAAGTGTTTCGCCGAAAATCTATAACTGACACACGAGCGGTGTTTGTATGCTAAACCTCAGTTATTTTTAACTCGAAAGTTATTCCACGGTGAACTTGTTTCGAAAAAGGGCCTGCCAATCTATCAGAAGCAGGCGCGTTTTTCAGGAGCTTTCACGCTTCCTGAACGAAACGCAATTAAAATACGATGTTGTTTTCCCTGTTTTTTTGAAATGAGAAATTCGGGGTGAATATTGGAGGTGTGTTAGCTGTATTTGTTGAATAACATCTTATGAGTAACATGTTTAGGTTGGTATCCGATACCAATATGAATTTTTAGAAAAAAAAGGAAGAATGATTAAAGACTAAGGACGTTAACAGTCCTAATGAACTATACATTTTGCATAGGTCTGGCAGACGACCAGTCCAAATGATAAATTCATTTAAACACATATCTGATCCTCATGAATACCAAGAATGGCTAATTCTAATGTACGATGACCAGAAGCAAACGTTCTCTTTGTCAAACTTTTGCCAAATATTTCCAGCTCCTCCCTGTATAATTGAATACATTACACGCGAGTATGAATAAGATAGTTTGCTTTTACAAAGCACTATTGAAAGTTTCCATACGTCCTGTATTTAGTAAATACGCCGCGTGAACATCTACTCCAACATAGGTTAGGTCGCATAAACATGTTAGGCAACGGCTCCAGAGCGCCGAGTAATTTCCAAAGTTTGAATAAACGCCACTCGGTTCAAAGTCAAACATCCAAAGCATACACCGTTCAGTATGGAAGTGAATGTGTGTGTAACGCTGTTATAGCTATTAAAACAGGCGCTGGTTTTAAGTAGAAGCTTAATTTTGAGTAATTGCCAGTCCTTCGGGACTACCTAGCAGAGAAAATTTTTTTTTTTTTAAATAACGGTTTATACACGTGTATTACGGCTATCCCGAACCGTTATTAAGTAGCTAATTATGAATCTGCCTCCCGGAAGTCATTATAATAATAAAGAAAAATATGTCTTAAAATCAACGTATTAATTTAGCGATTGTCTAAGATTTAGTCTTGGTCACGATAGTCGCCCATCGGCGTTTACATCACCGCAAGTCTTAATTAATCTATGAAACTACTCTAAGAGACACTTATTTAAAAAACACTAACAAATGCCACAAGTCTGTTGCTATTTTTACTACTTTCAATCTGCGTACTTTTTTAGGTAGTTATAATTACAAATCATTATTCAGTTCAAACGGTGATAATTCAGCAGCGACTTATTGTTCAACTTATCTGTCAAACTCACAATTCCTTCAAAAGCTGTATTCCCTATATATTTTAGACATCTATTCTGAAGCTAGATCGCATTTACGTCACCTACAGGGTGAGATGAGACTTGTGATTGCCACTTAGCCCGCGGGGCTGGCATGCAGCTATGCTGGATACATTAGTACGACTCATTCCGTTCAAGGTTCCGAATTAAGTAGCCGTGTAACAATGTATAGGTTTGTTATTATTTTGTAGAGTTATAGAGATGACCATGTTTAACATATTACTGAAATGTGTATTATTGGTATTATGAGGCTAAAGAGTTAAAAAAAAAAATATCTGGAAAAAAATAACATGACTGACAACAGACATGACTTGAATTTATTTTTTATATTGGTATTAATTTATATTATTACTAGCTGACCCAGCAAACGTTGTTTTGCCGATTTTTTTTCTACTTGTAGTGACGTAGTCTACGTGTATTTTTAATGCCACATCATAAAAAAAAAACAAACAATTTCGTCCAAAAAATAAAATATTTTTTTTTAGTGTGAGCTACCCTTATCACTGAGGGGTATGAAAAATAGATGTTGTTCTATTCTCAGTCCTACCCAACATGTATACAAAATTTCATAAAAATCGCTCGAGCCGTTTCGGAGGAGTACGGTAACTAACATCGTGACACGGGAATTTTATATATTAGATGTAATTACCATACTGTAACCTATATAGACAGAAAAAGTCAGGTCAGTCTCTCAGTGATCAGGCTGTATCTCATGAACCTTAAAACTAGATAATTTATTAAATTATTTAACGTATTTCTGTTGCCGCAATAACAGCCAAATCAAAATCGAAATTAAAAGATGGTTATGTGACGGTGTACGGCAATTGGTATGGTTAAAAATTTGACGTATGTCAATTTCTTGCTTCCATTCGCATTTTTCAGATACAGATATTATTCTTCTAAAATTTTAAGCTTTATTGCAGGGCAAACTATATTAATGCATTCCTTTTCAAACGACCATTCGCATAAACACTTTCAAAAGTTCAGTCAACTATCTTCTCAAAAATTTAAAACATTTTGTATCCAAGTTGTTTCAGACATGCACAAACGATCGTATCGGCCAGTTCAACGTACAGACTTAGCTGGTATTTGACGCTTAATATCGGTGTTACAGCACAAAGTCGTGTAATTAACTATTCCTTTAGAATCGGCGATTAAACAGACCCTTCGCTACATTTGAGTTCATTCGCCGGGAACAATAGTACGAAAAATAATGGTACATGCAAAAGGTCAATTACTAGAATTTGATAATTACCTTAATATTTTTTGAAGAGATGCTCAATGGGTGTTGAAAAACAATGGGTACAAATATTGTCTTTTTATTAAGCAAAGTGTGTCAAACCGTTTCCTTTTTCAAACATATATTATTCCTGTTTGAAAGATTCCATATTGTTTTTTGTTTATTTCTCGTTATGAGTTGTGTAAGTACGTATAATACCACTAAAACACTTGAGTGACCAAGAAAGAAATTCGAAAAAAAAAATCTACCTTTTTCAATTTCTGGCTCGCAACCTACCAAATTAATGGCAAGAAATAAATCGCAGAGTACAATCTTATGATTACAAATAAAAAACAAAAGCAATCTTACTACTAGTTCTCTGCAATACAATTTATTCGAAGTCCAGTATTGCCGATATTTCCTTCTCACATTCATTCTTCTCATATTTGTACTCGATGCCCATGTGAATAACCGTATGCCGTACAAATATTGGTTTTCTGCCGTGAATTGATATTGCCAATAACGAAATGAATTGTATGAGTGTAAACCTGACACCCTACCACGAACTCTTAAAGTGAAACTGCGACAAGTGTGGGAACGAGACAGCGCACTACAACTCGAATAGTGGCGTCTCGCTTCCACTTATACAAAGGTCTTACTATGAGAGGGAGTGGTGCAGGGGGCACTGCAATCAATCTCTACCAATTGTTTTAGTTTCAAGTTGACTTTCTGATGTTATTGGCGGTGAACAAACATTTGTAAATAATTTAAGTTAGCCCTTAGTTTGTTAGTAAGGGCCAATTATATTTCGTTTTCAAACCCAGTTGAATATTTGATGTTATTGAACACTTGATTAGTTATTGGCAAGTATTGCTGTAACTGTGTATGGGTACGGGTATGAAGTTACTATTATTGATTAACCTTATTTTAATCTATGCATATGTCCAAAGTGTTCAAATGAGGCCGTACTGCACTCATCAAGGTTTATTAATTATGTGTGAATGTTTGACTGTGCGTATTTTTTTACAAATCGTATTTATTGTTTGTGTCATTTTGAAAATTCTAACATTACTACAGGTGTCCTGTATGAAACCTTAAACAACACATCATCGATAAAATTTAAATAGTCCCAAAAAAACCCTGACCCCTATAAACAGGGGTGTCTCAGTACACCACCATCTGTCTATCCGTCTGTCACCAGATTTTGGCAACAGCTAGTAAAATAAAACAAAACAATAGTACAGACTACGACGAAAGTCTTACAGAAATAGACATTATACCTTGGTCAGATGTTTGCTAATCAACTATGCTCTTTACGGCACTATTATTAAGCATTCTCTTTTGGAACACGAATTGAATGTGTTTCGTTTGGTACAATGCTAAGCCGGTAATGTGTTGAAAGATGAATCCTCTCTGCAAATAGCTTTTACCAGATAGTAAGGACTATTTTTATGACATGGATGAGAGTATTTTGTATAATCCTGTGCCTTAGCTCATGTGGATACCGCTGCCGGCTACCGCACCACCCCTTATGTAGCGTCTTTAGGTTCCACAATTTCCCAAATATTTTTTCTGTAAAGTAGTAAGATCGATTTAGCTGTAAAGGCGTTTCAGGTAGACAGGGAAAGTTGCTTTCACCTTTAAAGAAAAAGAAAAATTTACTTAAATATTAGCGACATTTTAAATTTATTTTCTGAACTATCCTCATTCAAATTATCACGCTGAATAGCATAACACGTGTATGTATTTTCATAGGTATAATAGTTGGTAAGCTCTCAGTACTTGAAAGGGAGATCAACCGTACCATGGACTTATAACCAATACTGTTGCCGTTATATGAGCGAGAAGCTGCTACATACAGACTAGTATATTGTCTCGTTTCCACTTCTACAACTTTCTCGCTTCTAGAGTCCATAGTAGATAGGCGTAATGAAGAACTTATAATGAAATAATTAATTTTCAATTTCTCGGAACTAAATATTGATAACGAGAAAAATTAATTGGTATTTACTTTTTCTAGTAACAACATTTATACGTGCCCTTCGCAAGAAACTTCATAATAATTGGATGCGATGGAAAAGCAATATGATTTGCTTTATAGCTATCAGAGTGTTCATAATTGCAAGGCCAGTTAACTTGTTAGTAGTTTATTTACTGTATTTTTGAATTTGATTGAAGGAATAGTTCCTAAAGGCTTGTGTATTTCAATGCACACGGCAGCTTTAATAAAGTAATGTATTTCATGTTTTAAAATGCACTTTAGTACAAAAACATAAGTGGCTCTCCAAAACAAGCTCATATACAAATAGAAATAAGCTTTGGTTTTGAAAGCGAAGTACAAAAACAAAAACAATTGAAACGAATCTAAACTCTTTGGTGTCATGCAGCGGAGCTTCTATGGCCATCTTCTAGCTTCAGAATCAGATCAGCTCTAAGTCATGTCATTGGCGGTGTTGGCGGTAAAACGAACTCATTAAAATAGTTTATGGCCACATTTAAGAGCTCAAACTATAAAATTAGAAAACAGAAATAGATAAACTCAAATAGGCGCTTTAGTATAAACAGTAAATACAATAAACCGTTTTAGTAAAATATTAAGGAAACCCGGGAACCACTTCTTTTCTCCCGCTTAGTAAGTTTGCCACAAGATCAATCATAATCATTTACAATTTATCAATCTTTCGCGATTGATAAATGATGAATTATCCGTTCATCAAGTTGCTAGGTAATTGGGTTAGGGTTCCGTAACCATATTTTAAAAATGGGACCGAATTAATGCCTTAATAAAGCTCAAATGTCGTTTGTCATATGGTTCTATCTCATGAACCGAAATAGCCTAATAGTTAAAATTTTCACTATGTGTTTCTGTTGCCACTATAATAAAAAATAATATTGATTTAAATAGATGACCAATTTTCCTTGCTATTTTGTTTTGTACAGAACCCTACGGGTCGCGGGCTCGAATTTGACCATTATTTTCTTGCATTCATATGCAAGTAAAATAAAATCTTTTAGAGGGTGTTGAAACTTTCGTGAGATATTTGATTAGTTAGGCAAACGAACTGCGTGTCGAAAATTCGTGTAAAAAAGTCGGATAGTAACTAATATCAAGAATAAATATCTAAGTTCTTAAGTTCTCTTATTCCCTACACGACTCAGGATTCTAAACATTTTCATGGCCAAAAAATTAAAAATGAAAAGTGATAAAAATAATCTATGAAACGACATCGATGATCCATTAAATAATTCAGTATGCCTTCCGGATAATTCTGCGGTTGAAAACATCAGCGATTGTACGAAATATTTACCGGTGTATTGATTTCATGAAACCAATGAATCTATAATGAGCGAGTATGAAATATAAACCAACTAAATTGAATACTATTTATTAGACACTACTGTAACAAAATAAGTGTCCAAAACTACGTAAGTAAGGTTGACTGTCCTAATGCATTGCAAAACTAACTGCAGATAAACTTCAAATATGTATTTAAACACATATATATTCGCTAGCTGTTTCAAATCGGAAATAATCCCACCGAACACACAAAATAAGGATGTCAATTCTACATGTTAATCTTGGTTATAAACTATCTGTGTATCAAGTTTCATTTAAATCTATGCAGTGGTTTGTGCGTGAATCAATACATACAAACACACTTTTATAATATTAGTAGGATTTATATTTATTTTATTGCCGAAATACGAGTTCCTAACTCTGTTATTGAATCTTCGTGGCTCGCGGCATAATAGAGAACCCCATTTCTTAAACAAATATTAGTTTTACGGCCTGTTTAACTTAACTGAAACTCCTTTACGGTTTTTATCCCTCAAAGCTTGAGCCCGAATGACGTTCCTTGAATTCTATTTGTTGTTTTGATTATATTCCACGATAGCATCGCTTTATAATTTATTTTGGGTTGCTTAAATGATGTGCCGTATAATTTTGATTTACTTTACGGAAAGGGTGATGTGTTTTGATATTTCGCTTATTTTCTACGTTGTAAGTTCTATGTCCACCGATTCTTGTTAAAACTAGTTTCGCCCAACGTTGTTTTTACTTCTTAAGTCCGTTCTTATATAACAAAATCAACAAAATACTCAAAATTTATCCTATGACCACACTCAAATGCAAAAAAGTTGTTTTTGACTGGCTCCTTGACTTGGACTACGAGGAGACAGAAAACCTCATTAATACTGAACCTAGTGCGGACTCCAGCTCTCATAAAGGTTTTTTATATAATAGGCTGTACATTTATTACCTACTGTAACCTAACCTAAACCTTTTTGAGAGGAATAAATGATATTTGTATTGTATTGTACGTTAAATGGATCATAAACAATGAAACTGGAATTAAATTTAACATTTGCATGTCTTCAAAAGTCTATGATATTGGGTCTCTAATTTATACGATGAAATATTTAGACTGTAACGTGATTTTTGCTCATAAATGACAGAAGTTCTAATAACAAATATCCTCCACAAGTAATGAAGATCTAAAGCAGAGCTGCTCAATCATAGATACAATGAATAAGAACGTATTACAAAAATGAATCACCTTAATATAGTTATAACCCAAACAGTTAATAGACTAATCATTCCAAATTTAAAATGCGTCGCCATTATTAATTTACGACCCCAATTCCAATTCTAAAACGTTCGAATTCCAAAACTTTAACCGTTACGAATCGATGATATCGATTGACCCTCAAACGGTACAGAGAGGGAATCGGTAAGCAATTAAAGTAGGTTGTTAAAAAAGGTTTTATAGCTGGTATATGTAGTATCGTACACAAGTCCTACTTCGACTTAGAATTCGTCGTGTGTACAATGCTTACCTGTTGCTAGTGCCTCGAGAAAGTGACGCGGCTGAAATGCGCCGTCGCTCGGGGTTACCCGGTTATTAATTTGCCCGAAATACGGGTGATTAAGTTTATTTTGGAAGATTGATGTTGAAGGACTAAGTAATACTTTTTGCCAATGAAACAGCGACAGGAGCTGGTAAACGATGTCCTAGCTAAAGAACTAATTTTGTATAATTTTTTTTATGTACCTTTATTAAATGTGAGTTCCTATATTTAAATTCGATTCATTAGATCAATCGCGAAATGGCATTTGTTTGAACATTAGTAGTTACTTAGGTAATCTAACGATACTAATTATTTCCATTATCCTTTATATTATAATATCACATTTCTACTTGTGTTTACCGTAAAAACAATGTTAGCAATGCTTTTTTCCGTAACCACACCATTCATTTCAACCCAAAACACCTATTTCATGAACGCCAAATAACATTCAAACCAATTGAATGCCCGACGATTAAAGAAAGTAGTGACGATTACGAGATCGTACAATACGTAACCTCTAAGTTCATTCCTACTGAATAATTCCGTTCATTAACGTCCACCTAATGACTGACAATTAGACTAAATCCTGCACATCCGCACTGACCCGAGAGCCCCAATTACACGGATGGGCACATTTGAAACTATTACGCGATGTCAGTGTAGTGTTGCGGGGGAAGGATGGCAACACCGGCCCGGGCGGAGGCAGTGTGCGCGAGCCGTCAGCCGCGCCGACCGCTCCCAGACACCCCTAGTAATAAGTGACAACAGACTATACAACACCTCTAATTAGTTATACGTGTTTAAAAAAAAGTCCGCGGCCAAAAATTCCGTGTTGCGTTTCGATTACCGCGCAGTGCTCAATTTGATTTTAAATTAAGAAGTAATTTTGAATTTTGTTCTCGGTTTTTGAATTAAGTGCGTCGCGTCTTGTTGTTTTTTTTTAATTACTTTAAAATGTTTAAAATTTAATCGAAGAATGTTCATCTCTTTTTTTTAATGAGATCTGTTTATACAACGGTGTCATTTTAAACTTTAGATGTATTTTGTAAATCTTCGTGTTACGGCCGAGTCTGCGCATATTTGCATATTAATGCGAATTTACATATTTACTTTAAAGTGTCAGTGCATTATGCTTTTAAGCCGTGTTTTCCATTATTAAACAACTAAAACTACTTCTGAACTATAAGCAAGTTTACCCTAAAGAACGAAAATGCGCATTTGAGACGACAGCTTTTCAAAAACGACGACCGTGTGATTTTTACTGAGAATTTGGCTGTTAAAAACAATGGGCTTAAAAATAAACCTTCCAACCTCAAATTCATTAATACTTAAAACGTAATCACGGCGTCATCAGCTCAAATATTCAAATAAAGCTGCAATCTCCGCGATAAGATCTCTCGGGGGAGTGTTGAGGCGCAACAGTTAGTCCATAATCTCTCCCCGTCTTTTATCACGGCCGCATTACCGATGTATGAAACCACTTTCACGTCTAACGTCTCCCTAGATCCTTTTTCAAATTGAAAACCCCGAGCGTTTTATAATACCAATTTTAGTTCGCTGTACCCTCTAAAATATGTAACGTACTGTATGTGAAGCTAAACACAAGCATTCCCCAAAAGTAATTAAAATGCTGTCAGAACATAATTGGATTTATTATGCTTCCCTGTAATCACCTCACCATTGCTTGTACTGAGAGGATTCCCTTTAATTACTTTTCATATTCGATAAGAAAATGTGATTCTTGTTAACTGTGTAATTGTATTCTATTTGTGGCGCCCAACTTGGGGCCGACGTAGATTGATGTCCTTGCCTGAAACCTTTACTAAATAAGTAAATAAAAGCAATTACACGAGACATTGGGCTATAACGTTCACGAAATGTCAATGTGAAATCAATATTGTTCAAGAGAATTGTATCGAAGCGCGGCCGTCACTCGATCTCGCGTACTCTCATCTTATATTAGTATTTTATTACGTAGATAAAATCAAATGATCCATCTTAGGATCCTAATTTGGTGGAAAAGTAGAAGCGATCAATCAAAACTCGTGATTGTTTCTAAAACTTCCAATGCGCGTTGTTATGTTCGTTGCTTATGAATTGTTTGATAATAACGGAGAAATACTCAGCTCGAGTATAGCCTGATTAGCGATGAGAGTAAACAAACACCCACATCTAATACCGTAGAATTACTACGACACGTAGTAGCTCTTACTACGGATATGCAACAAGAAATTACAGAAAATCAACTTTGAACAGTCCACTTTATACTAATAAACAGGACCCTCGAGACTATTAAAACTGTTTGATACATAAAAGATTTTTGATATGTGAAATTCTGTTCGAAGCTCATTTGATGTTATGTTTTTTAATAGTTTAGACGGGGCTTGGGTGAGCGTAAGCGATTCTAAAAAACATTAAAAGTTTGAATTCAATATCCAATAATGCTTGATAATTTCGGTCCCCCTTTACAACGAAATAAGAAACGAAAACAATTGATGGAGAATACAATTTAAAAAAATCGAAAGCGTTACCCGATAACTCATATTATCGCCTTTAGTCACTGCCAGCGTTCAATTTAAGCTTTATCAATCACTGTTTGACTTCTGATGTTTCTGTTGTGTGGTCACGATACTATGAGCGGCGCCCACGCAAGTCAAACGATGTCTGCGACCCCGTCATGGTAGGCGGCAAGCCGTCTGGATCAAATAAATTAAAAAGTGCCACACGAGATAAATCTCACACATTTTTATATGTGAGGATTAGAATTCAATATATGTAGACAGTTTTTAATCATTAATCATTTTAATAAATCATAAATTTTGTATTCAAGTTAAAATTGATGTAAAAAAAAACAAGAAACAAATACCATGAAATCGATTTATTTCTAATACATTTCAATATCTTGATACTTTAAAAAAAACATTGGGTAAAGAAATACTCTCGTGAGTGAGCGAAATTTTTCCTTAACAAACACCTCATATATTAAAATTAAATTCTTAAAAGCAAATTAACAGCTGTAATATCTTTCCTATATTAACATGGCTGGTTGGCACTGGACTTGGCGGCTCTATCCATCATACCTTTTAATTAAAGTAATAAGCTTTTTATAGTTTCCTTCGTTGTGTTTAACCGCCATAATTTGTCAAAGACGCCTTCAAACTTTTATAAGTGACATTATTCTTTTTCATATTTTACTTTCCGCTTCACAAACGTTTTATATTTCTTTAAGAATTTTAGCCAAGTTTCGTTTCTTCTTTGCCCAAGTAATGGAATTAGTTTGGTGGCCCTTAAAACCAGATAATGTTTTTATAGAAAAATCTTTTGTGATTTTATAAATTTGATGTAGTAGGGACAGATTAGAACACAACAGTTTTTTTTTATTCTATGTCAAAAAAACCTTTACAAACTCAGTTCACAAATGTTATTACAATAATTATACTATCACGATTAACGGCAATCAGTTTCTTAATTTCATAATTGTTATACTTGATTTTTTTAAATACTTGAACTGAGCACTGTGTCGCAACGACAGTCGAATAACATCAGCTTAATTCTCCTCTTGTTCCATAGCTAGTGATAAAACAATAACCGAAAAACCTACAACGAATAAGTGACCATTAAAAAGTAGTCTTCAAAAAACACAAACGGCCTATATAGTAGTGTATAGTGATGGTAAAAGTGTAATCGATAGTCGATATGAGTGGATTAGGCCCGCCCGGCGTGTGGGCCGCGCAGAAACGGCTGGAGTCGTGGGCCCGAGCGGCAAGGGAAAGAACTTCGAGCGCCAGTAGCGGACAAAGTCACAACTCTACTGACAGTTTTGGCGATGACAAGTCACATGGCAGTCTTAATGTAAGTTATGCGATGTGTTTCACTCCTTTTAGTTTCGTTTTATGACGACGAGAAAAGTTACTTAAGATGCTCTGTGGAGTAGTGTTGGGACATAGATTTTGATTAATTATCGATAAAATGGTTTAGTGAGGAGTCTTGTTTCTGGTTTTGTTTTTGTGCTTATCTAACTTCGTTTCAACATTGGGCTCTGGTAAACTGTGCATTTTTATAAGTATCGACACAATACGATTAGATGCCTCTGTACTCAAAAAATAAATAAATAGAGCAATATGTTTTTAAAAGAACAAATATGTTATGCGTGTCGATTTTTTTAACGATTCAACAAACAATCAATGTTTAACGAAGAAAAAAAAGTAATGCCGCAACTAATTGGTTTCAAATTTCATTACAGAAAAAACACTTTATGTAAGAAGCCATCAAATGAAACCCCAGTGTTTTTACAACAACGGGACTTGAGTCCATTGAAAGTTTCTCAAAGCTTTAATTTAAAATGAAATGGGACTCTAACCGAGCTCTGGAGAGCTTTAGAAATACATTCACGGTTCGTTCTCGTTATACAAAGATCGACTGACAAACTACACTAGATCCTGGAATGGTAAACGATAAACGTTGGGATATTTTCAGGACGAACTTTAAAAAACATTCGTAAAGCTATAACGTCAAAGACAACCAATTTGATTAAAAAAAACGTTACTCCGGCAATAAGAAATTTAATCGTTGTGTCGCGTGATTAAACAAAAATTCAAGTCATATGCACAAAGAGACCGGGACTCAGAATAAGCATTCGTAATCCCGGAGATCGAACCCGCAACATGTCGCGTACAGTGGGTTTTGATTGGTGACTATAACCATTCTGCGCGGCTAAAATATAATAACATCTTCATCCATACCTATATATTACTCAGTATTGCCCAACACTAAAATAATTTCTCGTTAACGAATTTTAATTTGTACGAGTACGAGCTACAGACTTGCAAATATATTTTCACACTAGTCACACCACCATAGTAACCTTTCAAACTTTTCTTTCACATTCCGCTCTAAATATTACATGTACAGTACCGAAATATTCCACTAACGGATAGATTGAAATGGGTTTTAAAAGTATTAACAAAAATCCAGTTCCCGAGAATGAATGTAAAATTCTCGATACCCATAATCCGTGCATGCAAAAAAGGTTTTCATCAAAATGGCGTAACTTACGATATAAAATAAAAGAGTGCTTACCGATACCGTCTTTGAGAAATCTTATTGATGTTGTAGAAGTGAAATAGCGCACTACACTTTGTAAGGTGGCGTCTCTCTTCCACAACTCTAATAATATTAGGGGCCCATTTAGACGATGTGAGAAATATCGTGCAATGTGTAATACATTGCTGGCGAGCATAAATCATGTTAGATACCCGAGCTGCGTGGCTGAACAATGTATTGCAACTCGCGTTGTGTTTCTCGAATCGTCTAAACGGGCCCTTACTTTGAGTGGTGGTAGAAGACTCGTAGGAGCCAGACACTCGACGGAGAAACATCGAAAAATCTGTTGTTAGAGGGGTACTTGAGAGCCTTTCCTCGTCCTACAGTATCGTTACAGTGTTTTGGCTAGCAACGCCGCGGGCGAGCTACTAGTTAAAACAACAAGCCGCCGCGGCTTATTATTTTTACAATCCAAAAGATCGGAATAACGAGGTGCTCTCGTTGAGTGAAACAAAAGACAATATTTCTTGTTGTTTGTCGTAAAACTTTTTGTTTTTGAAGAAATATAGATAGTTAAATATGTTTTACGATTTTTAAAACGCTTTTATGGCGAAAATAGGTTGACTTGTCTCTGTATGTTGCGTCAGTTAAATCATCCATTCCTTTTCCCAACTATGTTGGGGTCGGCTTCCAGACTAACCGGATTCAGACCTCCTCAACCCATTTACCTAGGCAACAGGATACCCCTGGGTTAGACTGGTTGTCAGACGGCTTCTGACTCGGTACCTGTAACGACTGTCAAAGATGTATGAAAAACATCCGGGACCCACAATTTAACTTGCCTTCCGAAACATTTTTTTTTTTGGTTTTTATCAATACCAAAACATTAAGCTGAGGAAAAACCGCACCATTCAGCTTTCAAGTACGTAAGTTCAAACTTTTGACTTACGCTATTAGATCAAATACCAATCTCGTATCCAATGTATTTGCAGAATCATGTAACATTTACCAGAATTAAAAAGAACGACGACGTTCTCCACACAAAGCTCGGACATTTTCCCTATCGAATTTATTTCATGCATATTCTTTACAATTGCTTTCCGTACGTAGATTTTTATTGACATTTTTACATTCAAATAAAAAGCAGTACTTAGTAAAAAATTTGCGTCAAAGGGTTTTTACTTAAAAACTGCGTGATAGTTATTCAGAAACTTTTGAATAGCATAGTTTACAATTTATATTAATGTAATAAAGTTGAAGAGTTATTTCGATGTAAGGTTAAAATCACGGGAGCTGCTTCGGAAGAGATTGATTAAAATATGTTTTCGATTTACAGAATGTTTTAGATAAGTGCAAACCAGGCGACATATCGCCTCGTCCAACGTGTCGGACAAGTGATGTTATTGCAGCTGTAGAAGCGTGTCAGTTCACTATACTACGCGAGTCGCAGAGCGGCCTGTCTAGTCAAAATATCCTATTTTTTCTTTGAACATAATAAATTTTCCATGTGTGATAGTTGTGTAATTGAATTCACGAAAATAGTGATAAATAACTTCATAGACATTTAGGAATTTGTCTACAGGATCCCCTTCGAATGGACTGTTTACAAAGAACGCAAATAAAACCGCGAAACTCCACCAGCAAAACATAAAATTAAGCTTTGTCAATATATTTTCCCCGGTAACCCACTCAACGTACGCTGTAACAGTCACTGCTTCTATTACATAAATAAAAAATAGTCTTCTGTCTCTGAGCCCTTCGAAGTAAGGTAAAGGGCTGATTTGACAGGCAATTTGAAGCACATACATAATTTATGCGGAATCAAAATCCCATGGAAGTGCTTTTGTTTATCGTAGCAAAGGGAATCGCTTTCTGTCCTTTATTATTTACAATGTATTTGCTTCGGTTCGTAACAGTCTGCTTCCATAACATGTAAACGAATTAAACTTTTTTCTTGATTCTTGATGGGGATTCGAGGTGAAAATCTGATAGCCTGATTCGCGGTAGCCTGCGAAAGCGCTCCCAGTTAGCTTTCGACTATAGGGAACGGGGCAACAGCCGGTAAAAGTCCGGCACACCCTTATGCCATCCCCAGGGCGAAGTAAAGTGTAATGTCTATATTTGTTTTATTGCCGATTCTTCTCCCCAGGAATGTCATATTTCGAAAGTATCTGATCATAATAATGTTCCACAACGCCATCTTGTCTCAAACTAAGCAAATCTTGTATTAGTACTAGACAACTGATAAAAATACGAATGTATTTCTAAATACAAACACATTATAGATAACTTACACCCTATCACAAACAAATGATCGTGCTTAAAACTCAAACAGTATTACGGTATAGCAGTCAGTGAATCGAACCACTAGACCAACAGGCTCGTCTAAAATACAGGAGTACCTAAAATAAACGTTTTTCCTTTGATTTTGATTTATGGGATAATGTATTACCCGGAACTTAGTTTGTAGTAGTAATGTAGGTCATATCAAACACGGAGAAATTCAGAATCCCCAGCCTTTCATCGATTCCTGGTATATACCTGGATTCATCATACAAATATTTTGTATATAAAATGAACCCTTCCATCCTGTTGCACATATGTATTATTTTTAGATTTTTCTAAGAAAATATAAATGTATTTTAAAACAGTTTTAAATAGATTTAATTCTATATAAAATTTGCTTTTAGATGTTATAACAAAAATCACGTTCTAAGAATTGATATAAAAATAAAATAGCAAAAAGAAAACATTTAATAGTATAGTCTTTACAAAAAAACTTAGCTCGCAATTAAATTTAAAAAGACCCTGCCCAACCTAAATTTACGAAAAAAGTACCAAAACGTAAAGTAACACTCTTAAGTCAATATTCAGAGGGTCTTTAGATTTACGTATGATATTAAATTTGAACACACACTAATAAAAGTAAATACGTGAACCTCACACGTGAAAATGTAGACTCAACATTCTAATGCGATTTTCTCTTAGTTTTAATTAAAATGTTGATATACTGAGGTATAGAGTCAACAGCGTATGTTTGAGGAACATTTAATATCTCAGAAATTTAATTTATAGTTTTGCAGAAAAGCGTTTTTGGATCTTCGTTCAATGTGTCTTAATTATGAATAGGGAGTTTGGCTTTGAACAGGTTTTGCTATTTATTATTCTTATAGTTTGAAACTGTCTTATTTGATCTTATAATTATCTTTAGTTAATGTGGGATCAGGTTAATACAATATTCCGTACTAAGACTAGTTTTCCCAAAATTAAGATTTGACTATTTTTTTAACATCATCGGCCTAGCCTTTTCCCAACTATGTTGGGGTTGGCTACCAGTCCAACCGGTTTCAGCTGAGTACCAGTGCTTTACAAAGAGCGACTGCCTATCTGACCTCCTCAACCCAGTTACCTGGGCAACGCGATACCCCTTGGTTAGACTGGTTGTCAGACTTTTTCAAGCTTCTGACTACCTGTAACGACTGTCAAAGATGTAGGAATAACAGCCGGGACCCACAATTTAACGTGCCTTCCGAAACACGGAGGAACTCGTTATGGTCACCCATCTACAGACCAACCGCGTCAAGCATAGCTTAACCTGTGATCGTTTCACTTATGCGGTTATAGCTTAGCCACGAGCTCCTCCAATCCTATTTTTACTATTTTTTTAACAAAATATTAGAAATTGATGAAAAGGATTGAAGAATATTTAAAGACAAAAAATGTCGATTTCGTATCATCAGCCGTAGATATCGATGAAAAATAACAAATCTTTTAAACTTGCTTAGTTTAGTATATATTATGTAGGTAGGGTAGTCATCCTCTCTCTCGCTACCTCCTTCTTACCTACTCATGATGACTTGTCAGACTCCTCTTCAACTAATTGAGTTATACCCTCACAAATGATTTGGCAAACTCTCACACGATCGGTAAGCGAAAATGTATGAAGTTTACTTAACAACGATTCATTTTGAGAATGTTATCAAAAATCACGTTATTCGCAGATTTCAGAACGTTTTTTGTCATGGGTTTTGACATTCCAGGACTGCATTTGGAAATATTAAAATTTTGTTAGGATATGCATGTTAGTGCAGAAAAGTTTCAGCAGATTTTTTTCGTGGTATTTAACCTGTTTAGATGATAACTGTTCGATATTAAAACACATACAGAAGATCATAACAGTAAGTTTCAATGAACAGTACAAAAAAACGAAGCGAGGAAAAAGCTTTTAAAAAAAAATATAAAAACAAACCAGTTCTCGCTCTATAGAAAAGGACATTCATATGAACGGTTTCTTGTGCAATATTAAACCTGAAAATGGTCGTTTAATAAAGTTGTAAAGTGCTATATTGCGTATAAAAATACCGGTACGAACCAGTCTTTTCTGAAGGTCGGATATTTCAAAGACTTTACACTGCGTTGCGTCTTAAATATTATGATGCTTAAGCTCCTTATATTTTTCTTTTCAAGAAAATAAAATTTTCTCCTCTACGATACACCGGTTTTCTAAGAAATGTATAGGGATATGTTTTTACACTTCAATAAATATGAAATTTACTAAACATTTTCAAATGTCTATTAAATGCTGTGTTGCCTATGAAAGAAGTTATTAACTCATTATTTTCAAGCCATAACTTCTCATTAAGATATTATACGAGGCCATAACAAAATAATATTTCAATCGTCTTTTTTTATTAAGATGCAAACTTATATCTCTTACTTTGCATAACTTTATTAAACTAAACTAATATACTGAACATGACTGTGTATAATATATTATTTACGAAGCATAAAAATACATCTTCATCCCTGTCAAAGGTATCCTTCTTGTATTGTCTCACGAGACTATAAAAAAGTAGAATTTCGACAATATGGGCCCCTTTTGCAGTCCTTATATCAAAAGTTTTGCGAAAGTTTTTTTTTTCTTTAAAATGTATTATTCCTCCAGGATCTATAGGATATTATTTGTCGATAGGAGATGCTGATACCGAAGGAGCAATGTCGAGTGCAGCCACTAGCTACCGAGGGCCGGGCAGCCAGCTCGCTGCCACACGCGAGGCTGGCCAGAACCCCTTCCATATCATCCCAGAGCAGCCTTGATAGCGGAACCTCCAGAGCTACCGTGAGTAACACTTGAAACTTTATAACTATGCACGCCAAAATTCCCGTCGCCATCGTATTGAAAAAGAAACCTAGTTAAGCTGAGTGTTAGAGTTGAAATTCGTTTGATTGCTAAACAATCAATTGATTGCTTGTCGTGGATAGCAGGATATGTAGACGAAAATCGAGATAGTAAGAGGTGCTTTTACATAAGCATCTGTCTTAAGAACTGGCTGAGGGGTTTTTAGCGAAATACTAAATACTCATTCGCCCAGTTTTTACGTTTTCGCTACATTACACTTAGGGGTCCTTCAGCCACATCTTAAAGTAATGTTCCTATGGTGTGGAAGAGAGATGCCGTCATGTGCTGCGTATTGCGCTATCACGCTTCCACAATCATAATAATACTCGTATTACTTTAAGACGTAGTGCTAGACCCACAGATTAAGGTTTCTAGTTGAGTTTTACAAAAAAAAACACAATTATTTTTAAGACACATGTTACATACTGACTTCCAAGCAATCAAATATTTACTGTTTATCGGTCACCTAACTCTTCATATAAGTGAACACACATTAATAAAAATTATGGTAGAATGACTGCTTTTTAGCTTTTAGTTTATTTGGCACCCTAATTAAAAGCCTATGCATATTAATGAGTATGAAAGCCTGCAATCTGTTGAAAGCTAAATTTAATTATGTGGTTTGCCTTAAATCATATTGTTTGCAGCGCGGCGGTTGACAATCAATACACCAATGCATACACGAATAAATTATCACAGATTATTTAGATTAGGCAGAGTTGATACATTTTAGGCTACAATATGGTTAGAGGCTGATTTGGTAACGCAAAAGGGTGAAAAAAATGTTTTTGTTGTTCCGTAAAAATGCAGTGAGAAACCCAGATTTTTGTAAGAAAGTTGTCAGCCATCAATTTAACGACCAAACCCTTAATTTCGATATTAATCATTATTCTTTGTTGCTATAGTGGAAACAGGAAAAGTTTAACAAACAATCAAGTGGTTTCAAGATACAGCCTGGTGTCAGATGTACAGACATTAAAAAACTCGTCCAAACATATTTGTTATTTTTGTTTCTCAAAGAGAGCAAAGTTCTAGTCTAGTTTGGAAACTAGCATCCTTACAAAATTACATTTAGAGGAAAATTTACAACGATAAAAGTCAACCGATTGCTTTCACGTAAGAAGCCATATAGCAAACATTTGCTCCGCTTTTCAGGAAAGATCGGAACGTATTGAATTAGCAAACTTTTCTTTTAGTGGGTTACTTAACTTTTTATTTATATTTTACTTGGAAAACAATATGAGGAAGCCATTGCTATACGGCTTTTGGAATCCTTCAGGTTTAGAAATAAGAATGAAACCGAGTATTATACCTATTTATGTCCATGATTAAATGGCATTTTACAGGATGCCTGAAAGTGTAAAAGAACCTTATCATAAGGCTCAGCTCTCTGTTCGCCATTTGTTATTAGGCTTCATCTCATAAACCGTGGTAGCAAAACTCATGATATTTCTTCAGATGATTGGTGACTATATATTTTTCAAAGTGGATTGCCTTAGCCCTTTTGTACTCAACGATTGTCTTCTACACTTTTCAATTCTCCGCAGCTTTTTAGGAAGGAACAAAATACTTTTTTGTTAAAAATGAACTGTCCATATTTAATAATATACCTAGATAATGTTTGACATTTGGGCGAGCGACGACATCCGATAAAATTAATAATGCACTGCAGTGTCCTATGTTAATACAGGTATGCCACAGCATAAATATTCCAGTAAGCCAGCCATGGTACATTTAGAATTAATGAGAGCTTGGGGCGCTGCGAAAACTATGGCTAACAATGTTTTGTTTTAGCCGCTCTGTGTAATATAGGTGCTCGTAATACCGTATGACGTCAGATAGTTTTTAATATCTAATGATGCTAGGGATTTATAAGCTCTCTTTTTAAATAAATAAACAGTGTGCGGTGTACCTGCTCTTTTTTCTTTAAAATGAGAAAAAAGGTTATATATCATGCTTGATTAAGCCCCATATTTGTATATGATTTCTATAATCACGATAGTAGCTTTGTGGTTTCGTACCCAAAGGGTAAAATTATTCTATTACTATCGCTCTTCTGTTAGTCCGTCTGCCCGTCTATAAATATGGCGTATCGCATGAACCGTTATATAGAGAAATGTACTATTATTGTCGCTATTACATCAATTAAAATGAATGTCAATTTGCACAGAATCCCCAGTGTCGTGAATCTCTTAGTTTAGATCGCTAGATTTTTGCTAAGACACTTCTCTACAGAGTTTAATTATTGATAATTATTTGCGGCCCTAATGAGAAAATCGATTTTACTCTCTTTAAAAACTACAATACCTTAAGATAATAACATCCCAATTTAAAACAAACCCCTGTTTTAATTAATTTCCCCCTTCCCATTAACTTGAAGTTGCCCAGAAAGTTGAATGTTAAAAAGGTATTATCTTTTCGCTTGAAGGTATGACACTCTACCTTAATCCAGGTACGTTCAAGGATTTTTATATTAAATTATTTTGGAGTTTAATTTCAACTCGTTAGGCAAAACAGGAGGGCTTTCAAGTGACGCTGTTTAATATAAAATTGTTTAATAATATACGTGTATTTTATTAAATTCATTACGATGTTTTTATTTTTTCAAATTTGTGTACACGAAATAGTACAAAAAACATATTAGGTTGAACAAGGGTACTGCTTATTTCAGAAATCTTGTCCACTTTTGCCACACCTAGAGGGCTTGTACAGATCTGAAGGGACATCCAATATTTGAAATCCCAGTTGCCAATGTTTTCCTGCATCTGCAGGATAGTGCTGAAGAAAGTACTTTAAAAAGTCACCATGCTTCTTTTTCTGCATTGGGATCGAACCTGCATCTTGCGCATGTAAATCCATTCATAGATCTGAAAGGCCTCCACGACTTTTAAATAAGACGTGTATGAAATTAGTTGTATACCTTTGCCCTAACCAATGTGTCGTGCCTTATTCAGTTACCTTCATAGCTGTAAGTTCATTGTCACCATTTAATATTTTTTGGGTTAGTGTAATGCTACTAAACAAAAGAAAGCTTACAAGACGATTGATTAATGCTTCGCGTGACCAAAAACTTGTTATTAAGTGTGGGGTTCCCATTCAGAACAATGTCCCTTGTTAGCTTTTCTTACAATATGATGTATTTTTAGCATAGAGCTGTTGATAATTGATTGCCTTTATAAGTTGCTCAATCCAGAAAATTTAACTGAATGATTGGCAACACTTTTTAAACTGCCATATAATTTTCCCTGATAGAGTTACTCCTCTAATTCGCCTTTACATACCCCGTTGTCAATGGCCTTTTTTCAAAAATGTCAATTTTTCGTTGATGCTTTACGATTTCCTGTCAGATTCTAGGTGTCTTCCTTATATTTTCCATTACCGAGTGTAAGTGATATTTTAGAATAATCAAGGATGTTTTTTATGGTGCAAAAGGCAAAACAGATTGAAACCTGTAGCCAACCAGTAAATGTACTTAATTTAACTAATCATCAAATCGCTTGTTTACTTCGTCGATTAGAACTAACGCTATTATTCAAATTTCATGTCTAGCTTCAGTGATCAATCAATCTTGAGACACGTCAAGTAAATTGATATGTTCTCAATCTATGTCAATTTAGTTGGACAACGTTGAGTATGTGGTGATCGGTTTAATTATTCGTGACGTAGCTTTGAACGTTCACTAATGTTCAATGGTATGTCTTTCTTGTAAGAACTTCCTGGTTTCGTCCAACTTGTGGCCAAGATACTAGCTTTGGGCTATTACTGGATTTTTATCGGTGTGGAATAGTTATTCCAGTCTTCTTCGTGTAGTCATGCTGCGACATTGTTGCCAGGCTGATCTGCGTCGATAAATTCTTGTTCTGATTCTGTGTGTCTTTGTGAATGTATCTGAAAAGACTCAAGGATGAAATTCGCTACTCCTCGAATCATTTAAAATATATATACGAGTACCCAGATCTCAAATGTGAAACAACAAACAAAACACTATCAAACATACCTACATAATATATCTAACGATACACAAACACGGCACAATTTCCCCGCCTATTACACATTTACACTTCAATTATCACGTTCTGTCCGTCCTGCAACGTGTCTAGGTATGTTCATGTGCTATGTTTACCACGGTTGCATAGCCCAACAGATAATCTAGGTACGTCAGCGCTGTGGTTAACGCTTGACAGGCTCGCAGGTGACGCGTGTCACACCTCGGTTTGTCCTGATCGCTACATGTTTAGTTTTGCTGGGAATGTGACATCAGTCAAGTTGTTACGTCATAGCGTTGTTGAGTGCTTTTTGGCACGATGAAGGGACGAGGTGAAATCAGTTTTAAATATATTAAAGAGTTTTCATCTAATGTTATTGTTTACATCACCCCCCTTTTTCCTATCAATGTTAGGTCGGTTGCAGCTTACAGCAACTTACCGGTGTTTTACAAAGAGCGACTGCCTGCTTGACCTCCTCAATCAAATTAGTTCGTATCGTCGGCTGCACGATAGCCCTTAATAAAACTGGCTGTCAGACTTCCTACCTTCTAACCGTAACGACAGTCACAGGTGTATAAATGACAGCTGGGACCCACAATTTAACGTGCCTTCCAAAACACGAAAGAATTCCTAATGACATAGATGATCACCCATTCACGGATAATCGTACCAAGTGTGGCTTAACCAGTGATCGATCGTATTGGGCAGTTTTATTTAACCACAGTTCCTCAACTAACGTGGCCCGTAATAATCGTTAATAACGTAAATATAGAACGAGAATTCACATCTAAATTAAGATAAAATGTTTGACAAATAGGTTTCCAAACAGCCCCGTTTTACTGGACTATAGAAAAAGCAATAAAGAAACTCGTAATATTCTTTTTTTTACAATTTAATTAAGGAGGTTTTTTGCCGCCATAATAGCGATTGCTTCCTGTCCTTTGAATTTACTTAGGTCCTTTTTTTGCCGTGACTGCCTCTCTGTGAAGCCTTCCATTCTTAGGTATGATCTATTACTGTTTTATCCTTAACTTTTTTATTCTTTTCTTAATCATAAAATGTTTAATTTATTATAAATCAGTGACGTAAAGTTTCATCTCAAAAAAATGTTTAACGTGAGCAACATTAAAAAATACTGTATAAAAACTCAATTGAATTCATAATCAAAGAAATAGTAACTACTACAAGAAATTCCAAAAGAAATCTGTAGCCGTTGTTGGCATTGAATAGAATTTTAAATGAAGCGGATTGAAATAAATATAATCCAGTTTATTCAAATTCGACGGACCAAGAGGAAGGATATCAGAAAAAGCCGAGGACTGAAAGATTTTGATTACGAAAAGATTAGGAGCGGTGGTTATATTCTATCCTTGGAGTGAAATAATTATTTATGCAAATTTTCCTCTTGCTGACGTAGACCATTAAAGTGAAATAGGTCGTTCGGCACATTTATGGCCGAAGTTTATGACACACGCGTTGGATATTTTCGCCATTAAAGATATTGTTGGTATTGGATAATTTTAAGTTCAAAATGTTAGCTTGGGAGCCATATTCAAAGTAAATTATTTAATAATAAAAGGCGTGATCATATTTAAAACGTAGCTGCTGTTTGTAGGTACCTAGTATACGATATTATCCAAAAGTGAAAGTCTATTCTACCTGTCCATTTGCCAACAGGCTGTATCTCATGAACCATGATAATCAATAGACTTTAAGAAATATGACTATTTTTAGTAGCAATTCGTTTTTAATTGTCCTATATGTACGGTTACCACAATGTCACGAGTCTGGCTCGCATCTGGCCGATTTTATAAAAACTTATACTGTTTATTCAGAAGCGGGATTTAATTACATCCGCTTTTTTGGTTCCTTTTCCAAATCACGCTTTAAGCTAAAAACTTTTCTATTCATTATTTTCCTAACTAAAGTACAGACTTCCTCTCCGCTTACTCCTACTCCTGAATTCTTCTTGGCTTTCTTTACATTAACGAAATACTTACTTTCAAACACGAAAGGTTCGTGTTAACCACACTAATAGTTGAAGTCCAATTCATTTGACTACTACCTAATTTTCCGACGTTTACATTGTAAGCCTTCGCGATTGTATTACAGATAAAGTCAAAAATACTATTAAAGAAAAGCAATCAGACTAACACGCGATACACGAACTGTTTCAAGACTGTTTCTATTATCTGAGCTTCTGAAATAGCTATTTTGAGACTACGAAATAGTATGTGTGAACTTACAACTAAGTCTTATTTTCGCCACATATACCTGACTAGCTGTTGCCCGCAACTTCGTCTGCGTGGTTAGAATATATAAGTTATGACTTTATTTTCGCTCCTATTAGTCGCAGCGTGATGGTTTATAGCCTAAAACCTTCCTCGATGAATGGGCTATTCAACACAAAAAGATTTTTTCAATTTGAACCAGTAGTTCCTGAGATAAGCGTGTTCAAACAAACAAACTCTTCAGCTTTATATATTAGTATAGATTTTTGATTTGCTGATAGAGGTTCGTTTGCCATTTTGGATGAGTCGAGAAACAGAGGCCTAGTATAATGATTTAGAATGACCAAAGCAATGATATATACTTACTTCAGGAATTAATGATTTAATTTATATGTAGGTATCATTTGATAAAGGTAATTTCGTTAATTAGTCTCTAATGCTTAATTTAAACATATTTACCATTTTGTATATACAAAAAATTCCATCTTGAGTCTTTTGCTAGGTTATTTTCATATTACAAACATCCATATATTTCCCTGAACATTTTAAAAATCTTAGTTTATCTATAATGCTAGTTTGAAACCCATGTTTTATTCTATTAAGCCTGCAGCGCACCTCTGGGCGTAATAATAAATCCTAAAAGGAAGCGATACTTTTATGCGGGCACGTTCTTTAAAAGACTTTACACTTACTTTGAGACTGATCACTGAAGATGTTCTACGAACTAGATACATTAACTTCGCGAGACAGTGAGGGGATTTCAAAAGAAATTTTTACATGCCGTAAAGAATTTCTTTAATGATATAAAAAAGCCGGTCAAGTCGGACTTGCGGCACAGATACTGAACAAAAATATATAGACAAAGCGAACATATCATTATATGATGCAACGCGATCTGAGACATCCTCACGAAAGTTCATACAAACAGACAAATATCATAGAAAAAAAAGCTATCCTGCCTAACCTAACCTGGTGACACTGGTAATAAGGTTCAGTTTTTATCCTATTAAACCAGAGTCAAGGGCTATAGAAAACGCTTAAATACATTTATTGCAAACAAAACCAAACCTTTCTTTACGTTTCAAAACATAACACGGACTACTCCAGAGTGAATGTGTACTGTCAGCCAAATAGTATGATCTATATGACATTACTCTTAAAGAAGTTTCCTGAGATACCACCCGCCTGCACACTAATTTTATTAATAACTAGCTGTTGCCCGCGACTTTGTCTGCGTGATTTTCAAGATGTGAAAACAATGAAGTTTAATAAAAATGATCATCGCAAAAATGTAACGCAATATTGGAAAACATATTTTTGTTTAACATTTTAAGCTTGCTTTTTTATTTCTAAATTTGTATGAGTCTAGAGCCCCAATCACTATTTAATATCAGATGTTTGAATCAAACACGTTTCATCGTTTACGATACTATCCTGGTGTCAAATATTTCACAGCGTTTTTAATGATTTTTTCTTATTTATCAAGAAGAGGGGTTTATAAATTTGCTGACGAACGTATTGAGCAATTTTAATTTAGTTTTAAAAGTGAATTATATGCGAGTTTTCTCAGACATGTTTGAAATAATCGAGTTTTTAAAAATTGAGGCTGTAAGTAGGAAAGAATAACAGAAATAGAATATTAAAGACTTAATCAAGCGAGTTCTTAGTTTCGTTCGATGATAACATTGGTGGTAGAAAAATGGATTTAGAACTCAGATTGTCAAGCTAGATTATAAATCAGTCTTAGCGCTTCTGCTAAAAATATGTTACTTTCGAGGAATTTCCATTTCTTAATTTTTTCTTATTTACCCAACAACTGTAGAAGGGTGGGTTATGATTTTCGAGCACGCCTGTACTTTGGCCCGCCCTACACCTCAAATGGCTGGACGGATTATGACAGTTGAGGTATCATTCAATTTTTATGTTCTGTACCTCTACCATGAGTTTTTAGTGACGGAGCTCGCTAGCGTCTGCGTAAAAAATATCTATGACAAAATGTACAGCGCCCCTAGCGGTCACTTGAAAAACTAAAATCGGTAGTATGAGTTGACAAATAAAACCTATCGAAACATTCAAAACGTCTTCGACAGCGAGTAGCGAGCGCGTAACGTTTTGCGGTGGTTTCTCTAAGAATACGGTACCATGAGTCACAAATTTGACAGATGGTATCGACAAATACCATTACGATAGTAGTTAAGTAACTCACTTGCTAAACAAGGTGTGAAACGGTATTCGGTTTATAGTAATTGTTTAGTTTTGAGTATTTCTTGTGAGAATCATGTCGCTAAGAGAGTATTTAAAATCAAGTAGCACTAGTTAAAAGTCAATTTACATTGAATACACGCTGTCACTTTTTTACAATGAAACATACATAAATTCATTATTAAGGAAACGCTGGAAATAAGTCAGCGTTCACAGAGGGCTCCATCCCAACCAATAGTTCATTAAGTAATATTAAATTATATTAAAATATACTGAATATTTTATGCTCTATGAAGTTTAAAAAGTATTAGGATTATTCAAACACTAGCTGTAGCCCAGGACTCCGTCCACGTGGACTTCAGTTTATAGCGTTCGGTGGTCTCCGTTTCCATCAGGCTATCTGTCAAATTCAATACAATCGGTTCAGTAGGATTGGCGTGAAAGCGAGACAGACAGACAGATAATTTTTCGCATTTATAATATGAGTTTCAATAGATGCACAGTTTATCGATATATGAAACAATTCTACAAAACTAAAGCGATCGATCGGAAGACATAGGTACTCCCCAAAGTTGCGCCACATAACCATTCCTAGGTACCCACGACACCGCTTTCAATTTAATAATGAAAAATTACTAAAACCCAAAAGAGCAAGAAAAGTGTCCATCTATTTGTGATATCAAAAGAGTTCGTATATCTACATCAATCGCATAATTTAAAAAAAAAAAACTTTGCGAAACTTCAACGGTAAAGATGGCGACTTGAACGGTTTGTTTTTTGCCATCGGAATTTAACGAAATTCTCCATAATCCGAAATCTGCGGATATATGTTGTCGACTCAAAATCAATATATTTTTATGTTTTGTTATTCATATAAGGTTTCGATCGAGTTTACCGTAGTCCTGCATGAAATTATTAATGTAGATTTGAAGCTTTTTCGGGAATATATATCTTACTCTGTCTTTTAAGCAACGTTAGAAAGAAATAACTACATTAGGCGTGAAGTTAGGCACGTTCGACAACATGACAAGTATGACAACACGAATACTACAATAACAATCGAGCTCTCGATAGCGAGCGCGTCAAGGTTTTTTAAACTCATGGTATGAGTCCAATCGAAAACTATTCGATTCGCGTTTATACGCTATCGACTGTAGTAAAGTCATTGACGTTTTCGATAGCAACTCATGGTAGAGGTACTGTAACCAAAGAGGTAAACCGGAACCATATTACTGAGGCCCCGTTGTCTATTCGTCTGTCAACTGACTATCACCGTTCCTGAGATGCACTCAGGAACGGTGATAGTCAGACAGTAAATAATTTCTACACACGATGTTTTCTGGCGATATAAAGGAGACGTCAAATTATTTTTGTGGACGGAACTGGTGAAGTGAAACACTTTATGTTTGACAGTCCTTTTAATATTAAAACTGATCTTCCAAACAAACATGAGGATTATTTACAAAATAGAAAAGTTGTTACACGTGTTATCTTGGCCCCCTGGTGTTCTGATCATGACTTGCTCTTAAATAGCATGATAAATAAATAGCGTGATTATAAAAAAATATCAATCACGCATTTTTTGAAATTGACAGTTACAAAATTCTGAAGACAACATCTCCTAGATGTGGAATGTTAGGACTAAGCAAAATATGAACATAAAAGTGACTTTATGCATGAGTTCCATTTACTGTACCGATTTACGAAGAAAAATTACGTATTTTATTCGTTAACTTACGTGACGATCATTGAAGTGCATTACCGACATCCCTATTGCATAAATGGAATTAAAATAAAGAACTATACTAAAAAAAGAGGGTTAGCAGTTTATGCAAGTATAATATTCCTAGCCTTTCTAGATATTGAGAGGTTGTTGTCTTTCGAACGATCTGTAAAAATGAGTGTCATAAATTATATAAGAAATTGTTGGAATTGCTAAACACTAACCAAGCTTCAACTTTTCAGCTTATTTAGCCCCTCACTTGTCTGGTTTATTCCATGAGGTTGGTGATGAAGTTACGCTGACCGCACGAAGACTGCCGATATCGACAGCCAAAAGTATTTTCCAGACAGTGTATGACGGATAGGAATGAATATTTGGAAGAACCATGTGTACGGTTTCTATAATGGCGGATATAGTAAACTGATAAACTCCGCAAGACATTGAAAAAACCCAGATACCTATCAGTAGACATTGTTCTATTGATGTCTGTGTGTTTTTGATATAATTAACGAAATTCAATAGATACATATGTCAAAACCGTCTAGCGTACCGTCTTATTCAATGATAGCTTTAGTCTTATAGATCTATATCTTCCACATTCCATATGCAGATTTTTTGCAAATTTTTCATTTTGTGGGTTTTTTTTACTTTTGGCCCATGTAATGTTGCAAATTTAAGAAAACATGATTTCATTTTTTGAAAGGCTATGAGTTCCTATATTTGTTGCTACTTGTTACAGATGAACCAAGGTAATAACTATGTTGTTCATTAATTTATTGTTATGCACAGGTATAGATGAGATCAATGTGACCTACATGCGACTTTGGGTTGAGTGTGAATACGAATGTTTTGATGTTAAAGTAGCATGGCCAACATCACTCAGTTAAACATATAGGTAAAAGTAAAAGTTTAAAGTATACCTATCGTAAATAAATACAAAATAAGTATTACAGCATTTCACGTTTGAACTTGAGTAATTTTAGTACATCAATAAAAATAAAAATAATTTAAGTTCGAATGTTGCAAGAATGTATTACAAAGTAACAATTGCAAGGTATGATAGTTTATGTTTCTTTTATTTTACTTGTGATTTAGTCGCGCTAGGCCTGTAATAGACTTGAAAGAGAATAAAATGACTAATTTTGTGAAAATGATTAATTTTCGAAAAAATATATTATTACTCTGCCAAAAGTCTTAAGATAAATAGCGTGATGTTTTTTGTGTAAATTGATGACCGTACTACCCACTACCAAATTGGGTGAAAATACACCTCATAATTATATTACACAATGTTACGGTGGGACCAAAAATTTAAAACTTTACTGCTCATGCCCCCCGCATAGTAGCGTTATGGTTTTTATATGTATGTTGAATCAAGCGTTCGACAATGTTCATGCCAAATTTGAATGAAATTTATTCAGTAGTTTATGAAATGATTTGATATTTGTTGATAGATATAAAAGGCTCCTGCTCACCCCCTGTAAGGAAAAGCGAGATAATAAGTAAAAAGTATGTTGACCGGACCTCTTGTTGATATTCTCTGAAAATTTGAATCAAATCTATCCAGTACTTTCCGAGATCTTTCCGGACATACATACAGACAAACAGACAAACAGACAAACAGACAAAAATTCTAAAAATCATATTTTCGGCTTCAGAATCATTCGTAGACCACCCAGCAATTATTCTTTAAAAAAAATATTCAATGTACAGTTTTCACTTTTCTACAATTTTATTATATGTATAGAAGATAGGTTTAATGTATGATGAATTGCAAGACCTTGTAAGCGGTTCAGTTAAAGTCAGTAGGAGTCTGAGTCACTGCCTACTTCCTCCCCCGAGAAGGTGCAGAGGAAACCGAATTACTTAAGCCACTATGGAAAGCCAAGCCCCCAAACAAAGCCTGCAAACAGACAAGTTTGTCTAACACAATGTCACTTTGTATTTCTCATTAATAAGGATATCTATAATCTGTATCATGAATATAACAAGCTTACAACATTATCAGCCACCTGTGTCTGTGTACTACCTATCAACTAAAGTGAAACTGTACAAATTGTGTGAGCGAGAAAGCGCTCTACACAGCTTATAGCAGCATCTCTCTTTAACAGCAAGAATAATCTTACTTTCAGACATATTGGTAGATCCAGAGTTCCTGTATTATTCGAAGATTAATGATTTCGACCGGCATTGAATAGTGGTGTGATAATTATCTTCTCACTATTCACGAGTAATGACTTATTTATGTTGTATTCATGGTTAGATAATACATTTTACTTATCCGTTCCGGATTACTAGTGTATAGGTAATGGTGGAGGAGAAAAATAATGTTCTGTGTTTAGGGCTTCGTAAGCAAAGAGAAAGTGGAGCTCTATTACTTAAGATCCGCAGTATGTCCGTCTAACACGAGGCTGTGTGTCAGAAACGATAAATGTCTTGTTATAGCTAGGTTTTTAATTGAAATTCCTCAACATACTCTTAATTTGGACTCGTAGCTGTAATGGTTTCATTATTGAACTGTGTTAATTCTACTAAATGTAATGTTTGTCTTCGTCAAAACTGTTTAGTAGTTAAATGGTGGATATCATAAGAAAAGACGCAAATCAATACAATATAATCAAATAATCACTCCAGTAAATGCCATCCAAAATGAAGTAGACAACGAAAGTAAAGCTGAAAATCTTCCCGAAGTCGCTATAACATTTCATAACATTATACATTTCTCGCGGAAACTTGAATAGGCTTCAAAGCTCGGTAACAAAGTGCGATATAATGGTTCAAGGTAGAACAAAAATGTATGAATAATAAAGTGACGGAAAACTGCCATAGGTCATTAACCCTGGAGGCTTGCTACCACGTCCTGAAGTAGGTGTGCAAGAGAGATGCCGCTCTACGAAGTGTAGCGCGCTTTCTTTCTTTCACACATTTTTGTGGTTTAGATTAGACTTTCACTTGTTAAATTACTTAAGATTAATTTACTTTTTTTAATTTATTCTCAGGTCGATCTTTGTATTTGTGTGATCCACAAATACTGGTCCTGAGTTTGAGTGTTTTTGTGCATGTGACTTGAATGTTAGTGAAACCCCCCACGATACAAGGATTACATTTCTTGAGAGCGAGATAATTTTCTAAAAAAAAAGGAGACCAAGAAACAAAAAGTATCTAGTCTCCCTTTGATATGAAATACGTCTCGAATGACGTACTAATTAACATTATTTACTATAGTAAATTGTACTCATGTACGAAACAGTAAACAAAACAGTTCACCTATAAACTTTCTACATTCGTTTCAACTTTTATAAAAGGAAATTATGAACTGTAAGAACTATAACTCAAATATAACAGAAAAGTGACAAAGTTTTTACGTGAACTTAAACATATGAATAATAAAACGTTTCATGTGAGTACGCGTGAGTCAACCCTATAAGAGAAAATCGGAGCTATTTTAAAGCGCTATTAAAGAAGAGAACATCTAAAATTTTACTTATGACTGAGTTATCGAAAAACATCAAGGATATATTGTTTTGTTATTGGCAACCCTTTTTTCGTATGTTTTTAGGCTGAAAATCATTTTAATGTTTCACAAATCCGACTCCAACTTGGCCATTTTTATTTTTCATAATTTCCCAAAGATCAAAAATCATGGCAGATCTAAAGAAAAATCACCGACGGATCTTAAGGACGGTGTCACCTATATTCCTTGTCTAGGCGTATACTTTAAACGCGGTATTTTCCTTAAGACATTTTACCTGAGCGCTTGCAATTAAAAAGTTTCTGGTGAGCTGAAGTGAAATGGCTGGGAAGTCAATTAACTTCGCAACCTTACGCCGAGATAAGCAGTTACCTACAGTTTAGCACGTGCTTTGACGAAGCATATTAAATGCTCTTCTCGAGCAAGTTGCACGATTACCATGAGTTCCTTAAGTAGGATTGTTGCTATTGTGGAATTAAGAAGCCAGTTTTCTTAGTTTGACGCGTTCTCTATCAGTCCAGAAACTAGCTCTCCGCTAAAGTACCGAACCTTAAAATAATGAGTTAACTAATAGGAAAACTTGAGAAGCTTCGCTCGAAGTGGGTTACAAATAATTTCAAAACTAGGTCCAAAACAGTTAAAAAAAAAATCAGATAACTCACCAAATATCTACACTTACTGACTATGATTTAATAGACAGCACCCTGATGCCCTCTTATACCCTCCCCAGTTTAATTTCTATAGCAGTAAAATAAAAACGCACCGTTATTTTAATCCCCCCCCCCTCCCATTGTAGCTAATTATTTAACAGAGGTCTTCTTCCCCAGAGTCACCGCGGCTCATCACCAGCGATCCGTACCTTCGCTCCTGATGGTCGCACGCTGGAGGCTGGTGCTAGCGGCGTGCCACGCTCACCGTCGCCGCTGCGCGCCGCCTCCCTGGACGTGAGGGCGGCACCCCTTGCTCATGGCTCGCTCGCGTCGCTTGCTGATACACCGACACCTTCCAGTCCCAGGCACGCTCCGCCACGATGCCTATCACCACTTTTGATGCCGCCAAGGTTAGTATGTATATGTTTTCAATGGCTTCGTTTTTTGCTCAAATTGTACCGGTATATACAAAGCTGACAGTGTGGCTGAGTACTGTTCTAAAAAGGTTAAGCCACTTAAATCAAGGTTACCAGCTAAGAAGAAGATTCGTTCTTAATGTATTCTGATGACATCGTAGAAGCTTTTAATATCAGCATAACTATTGACGAAAATATAATTGAAATTAAATAATTTATTAATATAAAAAGAATTCCAGAAAAGAAAGTTCATTACTCCAAAAATTATTGTTAAAATTTTGAAATGTATGTGTGCTCGTTTTGAACGGTAATAATGCAACAAAATACATCTAGATACCAATATCTAGCTATCTATCTAACATTTGACGGGAGTTAACTCCTTGGATACTTCGTAATGAGTAACTTTACCACAAGTTAATTTCAAAGGCTAATCCGAAAGCTTAACTAAGTCTAGATCATATTGAAACACGACAGCTTATAATGTCAGTGTCATACTTAGACGATGAAATATTAATTAAGTTAGGAGGTTATAAATTTAAACTATGCTTATTAGGGCTTGTAAATTCATTAATCCGGATCGAAAGTTTCCTTGGAAAGAGAGAAATTAAACATAAACATTCTATATAGCAGGATATTTTTCTTTGAATTTAAACTCTACGCACGAAATGCAAATTCAGTAATAATGGTAAATTGTTATTTTCTTGTCTTCGTTAAATTTTACTGTTCGTGGCTTTTCTTTACTACTTTATTATTTTACCTAAAACATCTAGTTTCAGAAACTTCATTTACCATAGCCTACAACCCCATAGGTTCACTCCCGTTAATAGCGTGCACTTCAATGGAGATTATTAATTAAGGAGGAGACCACAACTGGGTCAGTGATAGTTGCATGCTTCACCCAGGTTCAAAGTACAAGACCAGGCAGTAATTTACCAACACTATTTACACTGCCATCTTGTACCTTGTAGATACGTACTTCTCTATCCGTGCCAAAGGCATTGGTCCTTTTGTTGGGCAAAGAACCAGTTTCCAGGCGTAATGGTATATACCTACTGTAATAGTCTGCAAGCGGTTGAGCTTCATTCTAAGTTTAAAACTACCAATTTTTGCTGTTCTATGATAGAATACAATTCCAAGAAACGTAATGGACTTAATAATAACTTTAAAACAATTCCTGTAAAAATGTTTTCTCAAAAGCATATTTCCTACGTTAATTGAGTCACAACAGCAGTTAAAAGTACCTCAGTAAGTCAGATTCATTTATAAAACATTAATCTCTTTGAGTTTCCAAAAAAAAAGGAAACGGGACTAACAACCTAATTGAAGAGCTCACTTAAATAATTAACACGGTATGTAAATCACATCGTGAGTCCTGTTTGAGATCAAATATTCCGCGTTACACTTCATCAGTTATTTAATAAAGTATTACACGTAAGCTTGAGCGCTATGGGCGTTACCTTTGACCTTTGGATCCGGGACTAAAAGCCCAGCATTTCGTTCGGCAGTTAGAACTCATGATTGACTGTGAAACGACCTTATATAAGCTACTAAGTTGCTTTAGTAGTTCTTGTCTTAAGTGCTAGCAATTCGTGTAGCGATCGATTACATTTTTTAGGTTCGTATAAAGGAAATTCACTCGTAGATGCATAATATGCTTGTGGTACATACACGTGATACTAGCACAGTTCTAGCAGCAAATTGCTGAATGAGAATTGGATAAAATGAAACACAAATAATTAACTTAACGTTAACTTGTCCAAGGATCCAAATTTTAGTGTTACAGCCTTAATCTACTCGCTACTCGGCTGACCCATAAATCAAAGTATCAACATTCATGTGAGCATTCATACAGTGACTCTTGTATGAAAAGTCAAGTATACCTGCTATCATTAACAGAACGCTATTGTGACTAGTCCTCAGTCTGCACAGCATTGATGCGAATCACTTGCACAAAGTAGAAGCAAATGTAATGTTTGATCTGTTTATTCTGTTCTAACTACGGTTTAGTGTGACTCATGAAAATGCATTTGGAAAAAGTTGTCGTTATTTAGATTAAGATAGAATATTTACGTACCATTATAGAAGGATATAAAGTCTGTCTCAAGAACAAGTAACAACAGGAACAAGAGTCTCTCTGGCAATCCCGTTTTATGAAATACAAGAGCCATAATATTTATCAACAAAGCAATATTCTCCAGAAACACTTGACCTTTTCCTGAGGGAATTTACATCACAAAAATGCAGGAATAAAGATGAGGTGAATTTTATGACGAAAAGAGGAAAGAGGATTAGCGGATTTCTTTATTAAAAAGAAGTTGAAGGAATCTTATCTACGGAAGAATATACAAAATGTGTTGATGTTTTTGTCAACAATGTTGAATGGTTGCAAAGTTTCATTAACTGAAAACATGCTTAATTGTGACATGCCCCAAATTGGTACCACGCTATAAAGATTCAATTATATGTATAGGAAACAGGCCCAAAGTAAAGGAAATTGCCATTATCATAGAACAAGGGGGAACCCTCCAGAAACATATCTACACAGAGATCTCTACAGCCATTCTATCAATTCCTACAGAGAGACTGCCTAATGTATGTAAAATGTCGTATCTCTCCCCCCAAACGCAATTCCACCCACAATGTAGATTCCTGAAAATATATGAAAGAGTCAAACTATTGTTTCTCCGATGGCGTATAAATGTATTATGGAATGGTGGAATATGGTTCAATTATTTTCAAAGAAATAAAATTTGTTGACATTATATCTACGTTTTTTCTAAAAAATATAGTGAGGGAGACTACTAAAGTCTCTATTCAGTATTCAGTAAGTACTTTCTGCACTTAGTACGTACAATGTACATACTTTGCTCTGTGTATTTGAAGTTCAATTCCATAAAGTAGGGAGCACATCTGTCGCCGGCTGCCTCTCGTGATTAACGATAAACGCCACAGATGCTCACCAATACTTTGTTTGCGTATTATGTAATTGTTTGTTAGTTAGGAACCTTTTGGTTGTCCTTTTATTATTAGCTTAAAAGTCCTTCTAAATGATGTTTTAAAACCGGTATTTTTCGACAATTTGAATGAAAATGAAAAGATAATATAACTGTCTGAACTCATAACTGAGGTAATAGAGTTTTTCCCGTTTTATTTGTATATTTTGCAAGAAACGTCCGGAAAACTCTTGCCTTCATAACAACGTATTTATTTTACGAAATATACATAGGTACGGAAAATGTCATGTTACCCCATTGTGAATCAATGCCGCGTCCCGTCTGACATAAATTGTGATAAACTCAATTTTGATAGGCACCCGCCGACTGAGCGCGCAGAGTGCGCCACTCAGCCTGCGTCGCCTACAACATTAACCCTTATCGATACACCTAGAACTATAATATACATTCTGTAAAAGTTAATTAGTAAAACTCCTAGTTCAACCTCGGAAAATATTGAACAAAAAATGTCGAGAGCGAAACGTTTTGTATGACTGGCTCTTAATTGGAAAATGGAATTTTGTATGAACGAACTAAAGCAAATAAATTCAATTAACTGTTTGGCATTTTTTTAATAACTATTTTGTAGGAATGTGTATTGTTAGCGCGGAGGTATTGTGAATAACATTTCGTTTCGTAAAATGTACTAACATTTTACTGAGTTTATTATAACGGGACATTTGCCGTATATTCGTAACATATTCAGTTTGATTTCAAAATTCCATTTGTATGCCTCGTGTATCGTGATTCGGTAACAATCAAATAAGCTGAAAAGCGAATTCACAAATTTAGTGTAACAATTACTAAACTGATCTGATTTGTGCATTAACGTTGTCTGCATAAATTAATAGTGATATGAAATATTTGTCGACATAAAACGAACCGTATTATTATACGTCGTGATTTTTTGGTCGTCTTACAAAAGCAGCCCAGTTCATGTATCCAATGACTAGAACACGTTCATGATAAAAAAAATAGGTATTTATGAGATTTGAAAAACAATTAAATGCAATTTTTATTCAATATTATGAGGTAATTCGTAGTTTTTTAGAAACACATCTCTGTTGCGAGCGCGGTCCGAGCCAATGGTGAGGGGCGCGGGCGGCGGCAATTTTATCATTTTTAAGAGTATATTTCAGATTTCTCTTGTTTAATTTTTCTTCGTACTTATTATCTTAGTTGATGAACTGGGCTGCTTTTGTAAGACGACTAAAAAATCACCGTGTATGTTAAACGTCATATTAATATCACTTCAGAGTTTTCAAACTGTTATCTTCTTTTAATATATAATTTTTTAACCGCTTTTCACTTGCACACCGTTTGCAGTATGATCCAACTGGATTGATAGAATAACATGATATTTTCATCTAATTATTGTGTGTTTTTGACAGTATTGCTATCGTCAGCTAGCTATTCTATACTCTAGAACTGTCTGTAAAATTTCTGCATTCGTCACATCATTAGAAACGTTCAAATGGAGATGAAATATCACAGTCACGTGACTTATCATAACAAGAAAAGTCATTTTATATGTTTGAGCGACATTTATTAACGTTAACCAAATGATACTTTGCAAGCGAGGCAGCTTACTATATTCTATTAGTTTATTCTTCCTTGAAGCATTTCAATGTACTAAGACCCCGTTGACAAAACTTAAGGTGCAATACTTTTTAAATAGGTACAAGTAGAATTTTCCCGAGTGACCTAAGGTTAACTAAGCACATCCGGCGCACCCAAGAAGGTCTATCCTTCTTTGTTGACTAGCCTTATTGCCGTTATCGTACTTAAAACATTAATGTCGCTGTTAGAAAAGTGAGAAGAGTTAATGCCTAGTTTAATGCGTCATCCGTCTTTTATAAAGGTAAATTACAATGTTAAAAGCGTGTCTCGATAAAAAGCCTAGCAAAAGAACAGTTTTTTAGGGTTCGGTACCGTAAGAGCAAAACAGCCCCCTATTATTGAGACACGGCTCTCTTTCCGTCAGTTACAAGGTGGTATCTCATGAACCGTGATACGTACGGGCAATTTTACTTAGTACCCAACCGATTTGTTTTTCTTTAACCTATTTGTACGGAACAATAATTTAGTATCGTAAATCCATCTCCCATATGGCCAAAAGCGGAAAATGATCTCACCCCTTTCAAAATGTATGAAAAACTACATTACATACAATACATACTATTTTTGCAAGTCTACAAAACTGCTAGAATCCCCGTTATCCGATGAGATTACCATTAAAGTTTGTACGACCACTCTGTGTGACCTAATTAAGCATCCATGTCGATCCGAGTAAAAACTTTTCACACTAATTGAAAAGGAAAAAAATACAGAACTCGCGATTAACGCATTTAGTTCTGCGAATGTTTGAGTGAAATGCATTCTGTGCTTTCATAGTGTCTCTCTGTGTTTTATGGATCGGAATATCAAAAGCTGTTTGTCAGTTTAAGTGGAGTTACGTATACCTACAAGGTTATTTGTAGCTTTGGAAAGACCTGCTTGTGATAAAAACGATTTGAAAAAACAAAATGAGTGTCTAATTTAGAAAACTATTTTTGTAAACGATTGCATGATTGTAGGTTAAAAAAATGCGTTTGTTAAATGTTTTTAATGTGTCCACGAAGAAGGTATATGACGTATACTTTTCATTGGAAACATTGTGCTCTGTTTAAATTATTTTTAAATTATTGCGGGTGTGGAAGAGAGACCGGTCGATCTACGCCGTATATTGTACTGTCTCTTTTCACAACCTTTATAATAATACTTTAAGACGTGGTGGTAAGATTCTAATTAAAAACAAAACGAAAATCGTGACCGCCAATGAAAATACAATCTAGATCTTACCTAATGATTAATTTTGTGCTGTTTCTGTCATTTCCCACTTAAGCATAGGTACTTAAAAAGAATAACTAGACGTCACCCAACCTCCTAACAAAATCTCCTCTTCTCCCAATCGTCTTAACACCAACTTGTGGCTTTAGGAAAACCTCAAGTACATAAAGCCGTTTGTACTCCTGTTTACACAGGCTGAGTACTGTTAAAATATTGATAGGGTCATGTATTTCCCCGTTAACCCGCATATACCTATGAATGACATGACCTAGTTACCTACGTTTGGGCGTACATATATCTACGTATCTATCTATGTAGATATTGTATCGCCCCTTTATGAAGCTCGATCGTAATTGAGTTGGGTGATGATCAAAGTAGCATACTGGCTGTATGACGCGAGTTTTTTTTTTTCTTTTTATTTTGTTGGGAGACTTTTGGATGTTGACGGCAATTGTAATAAGTCACCATTTTGTTGTATAATATGTGATATTATTGCCTCTTTTCTATTGCTGTTTTGGAAGATTTTTAAGCAAATATTTTGAACTGTATTACTAAAAAAGGCTGGAAATTTCGCCGTTTCTAAACATTCATAGTAATATTAAGAATATTTTTATATCCAATTCGAATAACTACTAACTTAGTGCTAACGCGCAAACAAAAACAGTAATTTTTTTACCTGCAATTTTTCCATACCTATTATTTAAAAGGATCTTATAATGCCATCATTATTTGAAAAACAAAAGATTTTAAATAAATCGTTTCATTTCACTCTTAGCATTGCAGCTAAGGGTCTTACCGATATTAAGCTCCTTAACTGCTGTGCGTGCGGAACGGAACGGTAATGAGCTCAGGATACGAGTATATTGACGTCTCCTTCAGCCCATTACCGTTTATTCAACGTACTATAAAATAAGCCGGAAAGCCCCGCCTAACTTCTGTTTCTGCCTGCTGGTCTAGTGAATAGTGGAACTGAGTGATTTACGAAGTTGTAGGTCCGATTCCCACTCAGGACCAATGTTTGTGTGATGAGCACTACCATTCGTTCTGTGCTTGGGTGTAATTTATGTACGTTTATCAGTTGTCTAGTACTCATCATACAAGCTTTGTTTAGTTTAAGACTAGCTGGCGTTGTGTGAAAATACAAACAACGAGGACTTGCAAGTCTACTATACCCGAAGACTTTATTTTCCAACGACCCTTGAACGCTAAAATATTGACGTATCCAACTGTCCTTCGATCGTGTAAAAAGGCTTTTGATATCGATATGCGTCGCAAAACAGGAAGCTAAATATTCTTCGTGCAGTATAGAAACTTTGTAAATATACAATCTTTGATATCGGACAGTTTTTGACGATGACGTAGCTTTATCTGAGTAAGATTGAGGTAGAAAACTGTCGCAAAAAATATTCGATCCTAGTGCAGATAGTAATTAGGTTTGTGATTGTCAATTAAGTACATAATAATATCCTACTTAGGTACTCACTTTAAAGGATGAGATGATAAAAAGAATTGGTCAAATACTTACGACACTTAGGATTCGGTAAATATAAGCCACTGAAAAACAAATTCTAGTGAATTTGATTTTCCGTGGCTTCGGTTAATATAATAGGGTGTCGGTTTTAAATTTTGGGTACAAAACCCTAAAAAGGGGCATAAGTTAAGAAAAGCTTTAGGAATTCCCTTTGAAATGCAAGCATTCCTTCTTTCAGAAAGCACCTAATACTGCATACAAAACAAGGTTCACTGAACCATTTACCATTACTTTTTCCAGGCGGATAGACCGCAGCAATTCTCTAGTGGAGAGCAGCAGCGGCCTCGGGCCCTTGAGTCCTGGCGCCAGTGCCACCATCAGCTCGCTGGGAGCTCTGCAGCCCGACCTCTACACCAAGAGAGAAGCACCTCTGGTAATAGAACTGGAAGGAGCTGGACCCTCGCTCGGCAGGATCCATCTGCGCTTGAAGTATGACTTCGATCGCTCTGATTTGGAAGTGCATCTTATTGAAGGTATGAACCTAGCTGAGATTGTGAAATCTCAGCTATAGACAATTTTTTTTCGAAATTCAATGAAATCCGTGGTCCATTTTAGAAACCTATTAGAGGAAGTACCCAAACATCATTCCAAAAACGTTTTTTAAGTTTACTTTAAGATTTCCAATTATTCTCTGCATGTAGGCATCCCAACTAGTGCAGAACCCTTTGTTAAAAGTATTTATGTAGCTAGATAGTTAGATAACTTGCTCAAGTCTTCACGACAAAGCCTATAATATTATTTACCGAGAAGACTTGGGATGAACTTCTATTGTCCGAAACATAGCTAGCTAACAAGTTGTTTCGTTGAATATTTGAAAGTTTGAAACTCAGCTCGTTGTCGGGAGGAATACAACCACATGTAGTACAGTTACGAACTCCCATATTATATTCATGGCTCATGCTGTGGTTCCATTGTATTGGACAGCTATAACTTTTGGAGAGCGTGGTTCGTTGGACGGGAGACTAATAAAAATGGTTAGTAAATAGAGCTTTTTAGTCTTATTTGGAGTGGGCTATCTATTTATTTGTAACCCGTAAAGGGTAAGTAGGTAATAAATGTTGTTTTCAGAAGTTAGACACGGTGCTAACTTGTCTAGTCCAAAATTAAATACCAACAAAAGTTATTTTTAGCTATCTATCTATGATTGGTGAGTCGTTTCCATTCTATTAATAGCCATTGATCGATAAATTTTTGTGTGTCGTCACATAGTAGGTAGCCATACCTACGCTACCGTTCTGCTTTGATCAAACTTTCTGAAAAACAGAACATTAGCAATGGCAAACATATACTTACAAATACCCTAACCAACTGCAAAATCGTATCTAGGATCTTGAAGTGTAATTAAATTTTATGCTTATCATATAGGTACCTAAGTACCATCGTAATATGTGGTAGGTAGCCTTTGTTAGCTTGTGACAAAGGACTTCAGTTGAGACCAAAACTATTCGAGCAATCGCGATAAATTTATCTGTTAATCGTTGGTGACAATGCAATGAATTACCATATACTTAGAATGTTCTGAAAACATATTAAACTGAATTAATCCCAAATTCCAGCTCACGACCTAGCTGGTTACGAAGCAGGCGGCTTCAATGACCCATACGTTCGTGTCACGTTACTGCCTGAAGTGGACACTCGAGTGCGTCAGACGCCAGTGCACCGGAACGAGGCGAATCCGTTCTTCGACCAACACTTCAAGTTCCCCGTGTCGCATGATGAGCTGTCTGATAAGACGCTGTTGCTACAAGTGTTTGATTATGACAGGTAATTAAACAGGACAGCAAATAAACATTGAAACTTCGATTCGATTTAAAATATATATTACTCTCAGACCCGAATTTTCAATCGCCAGATAACTTTTATCTGAGGAATAAATATGGCCGTTTGACATATTTTCTATACAAAAGCTGTCAAAACGTCAAACTTATTCGTCAAATAAAAGTTATCAGACGATTGAAAAATCGGCCCTTAATCTATAAACGTGAAAATTACTGTTAGATACTTCTTGATACTCGGAAGAATTCAGTCCGTTCGTTACATCGTCCCACTTAGTTACATCGTAAGCTAAGAAATAGAATAATTAGTTTTATCTCAAGCAGGCCGTTTTCCAGGCACTTTTAAAACTTCACAGTAATGAGGAAAAACGGGCAAGATTTCCATAAACATATAAAAAACTACGCCTGCATATTCTGACCCTTTAAGTAAACCATCCCCATTTAATTTCCAGGTTCTCTCGCAACGAAGTTATGGGCTCTGCTAAAGTCCCTCTCTCCCGCGTGGAAGTAGCCGGGGGAGCAGAAGTGTGGGCTGAGCTGTCGCGAGAGCGGCGACCACCAGAGGAGCTGCAGGAACTGTTGCTGTCTCTATCTTACCTACCGTCAGCTGAACGACTCACCGTCGTTGTACTGAAGGCAAGGAATCTGCTGCCGCCGCAAGAGGGGAAAGATGCTTTAGGTAGATATATGATAATTAAATCAATACCTTACCTTACATTAGCATCGCTATAGCAACGCAGAAAAATTGAGCTTTCGTAACTGGTCTCGCAAAAAAAGACAATTTTTTTTAACCAGATCCCTCAAGGTGCTTAAAATGTCTCGGTTTTGTTACTAATAGGTATTTTCCGACTTAAAACTTACAGATGTATATGTCAAAGTATACCTGCTGGTGAATGGCAAGCGCGTGAAAAAGAAGAAGACAAATAGGAAAGAAATCAACAGCCCCGTGTGGAACGAGGCTCTATCCTTCAGCTTGCCCTCTGCTAATCTACAAGAGGCTTCCATTGAGGTAAAGTTACTAAGTCCATAAATATTAATTGCGAGGGAGATACACAAGTACGTTTTAATCGCTAAAAGTGTAAAAGTGGTTAGGCCGGATGAAAGAGTCGGTAAAAAAACTCCATGAACACTGTCTGATTTTCAAGGCTACTTAATAGGAAGAATCAAATACTAAAACGTAGTAAGGTACTATTGGAACAGGACAGGACAATATAAGTTAGTTTTTGTTATATAGAACATTCGAAATTCTCAGTTAACAAAGAATAAAGTTAAGAACCCACTTCTTTGGTAAGATTTACCCTGAATATTGCACATTTGCAAATGACTTCGCAGACAAATATTTGTTCCATTAAAATCCAAAATAGATAAGGGCATCCTTGCTTTTTCCGTTCTTAAAAATCTCAATTGTTATCAGGTATGCGTGGTGAGCGGCGGCAGCAGCGGGCTGGTGGTGGGCTGGTGTTGTGTGGGCGGCGCGGAGCCGGCCGCCGAGGGCCGCCACTGGGCGCAGATGGCGCACGAGACACGCAAAGCCGTCGCCATGTGGCACACCCTCAGATAGACTGCCCATAGCTCGTGGTTACACCTCGTCTAGTTCATCCAAGACCGATTTATGCATGTATATGCACTTATGCAACTCTTGTTAAGTCTGTCCTTCTGTAGATATGACTGTTGTATAGTTAGCATTGGCGTCATAGAGATTAAATGGGTGTGGTATGGAAGACTAAACAAAATAACTAAGAAAGAACGCTTTTAAACCTCAAATAGTAAGAAACGGTTGGATGTTAAAAGTATGGAGGCATTTAACTCAAAATATTGATTTGGTCTAAGGGTAGACAACTAAGCACGGGTACACGTTTCTAGATAGGTAGGTAGGTAGAAAATATAGAATCCAACATTTTTGCAATGCAGAATATTTGTTTTCACAACATCCCACATTCTAACACACGAAGCTTAGAAGTTAGACGCATACGGAGTATTTTTTAACCACTAATATATATCAATGTGTATTGTTAGCTATGTAGTTCAATGTGTCGAGTAGGTACTTAAACATTAATCCCTATGACGTCACTGAATCACCATTATACCTGTTACTTGTCTACAAACTATAGTAGTCATTTCAATATAACAATAATCTACATTATAATAATTATCCTATACTAGTATACTTATAGGTACTTCGTATCTGGTCGCTTCAGTATACAGCCAAAGATTGGCATATTTTAATAACTGTGTAGATGCAATACGTGTAACATGTTCAATATTTAATAGCTTCATGAATTCGTCTAATCGTCGTGTCACGGTTCCCTATCTTGAATCTTACAATAGTTGTACTTGAATGTCATTAGTCATTGATATAACATGTTATTGATATCGAAATATTATCGTAACTATGTAAGTGTTTGCGGTTTTATGTGAGTACTTAGTTCTTATCAATAATGTCAAGTTTAAATGCATTTTTTCTATTCAGTGCTATTAGTGAGCGTGGCTAGACGGCAAAATAATTGTTTTGAGGTTTACTTTCGATTATGCACTTAATGTGGGTAGGCAACGTTTATTTAATCGAATGCCTCTAGTTGTACCTTGCCATAAATAGACAGAAATTAACGAAATGTCTCGAGCCTAATTTTTGGAAATAGATAGTGAAAACCTGTAGCAACAGTATACCTATCTACTATAGCAAGAGTTACCGTCAGTCCGGATTACCCCGGCTTTTCCATAGTTCAGAGGGGATCCCAGGAACTTCCGGAGGGGGAATATATTTGTCATACAGGTTTAAAAAGTTAAGAATCGTCTTAAAATTAAGACAGCATGTTTTAAAAGCAACAACTGTTGACGTGACCAGGGTCCTGGGCTCCGAGAATCCGGGGTTTCCACGTCTGGTACTGGTTGCCAGTTTGCCAGTTAGAGATGGCAACCCTTATTATAGCTGTCTATATTGAGGGCAAGGTTTACTTAGTATCTACATAGAACTGTAAACACTGAATAATAAATGTTATTTATGAAAGTTATAAACTATCGCTACACAGCACTGATTATAGAGGTACCTAATGTAGATAATCCGCTAGATTTATCGCTCACCGATAAACTAGTGAGATGTCATGTGAGCGTGTTCCAATGTCCCCACGTTTAGGGTATATAAATAAGTTTAATGTCCCCTTATGAAGACTTGACTTGTATTACACTCCCTGCCTTCTGTACTGTCCAATCTCAACTGTGGGCTCTAACTTCATATATATGTATAAATATTATAACAAATGTAGTAGAAACATATTTATCTTGTTAAAACTTTACATAACTCCTTACTGTTCTCGAGGAAAAAAATATTGAGCTTTTGGAACACCCAAAGAAAAATCTTATGAATATATAGAGGTTTATATAAGGCGTTAATTTTGGAAAAGTTTTTTTTTGTATATTTATCCAGATGATGTGGTGTATTCTCATGTTCTGTACTATCACGTGTGCCCACAGTTATCCTGTCACATAACTAGTTATTAATACTTAGTAGTCATTCAATAGAATGAACTCACGTCAGTTCGAGGGTTTTATAAATTATATCGAATTTTATTCCAAAAATATACGTACATATTTTTATCTAAGTGTACCTATCTGTGTGAAGAGGTATTTTAATTTTTATTTTCTTTACAATGTCTGAATAAAATGTCTATTTGTAAGATTAAAAATGTTGTTTCATTTTCAATAAAAGTCCAAAATACAATATTTTAAAGTATCATTTATTAAAATAACTTTTTACATGTGTACAATATTTTAAAGTTCAATAATAAAAAATAATATAAAGTTTGATATATTTTACGTAACACAAAACACGTTACCAGATACGTCTTCGCTGTCCCGTAGTGTCGTACGAATACCAGAGTCCAGAGCACTACAAATGCACTATTAGAAAGTTACTCGAAACTTACCACCAAAGCCGATGCGACGGAGATACACGACCAAGCGCCAACTAAAATTGTATAACACCATGTTATTGCGAGCCAGACTCCAAAATAACGTACTCAAACAATGCCTTCACCTCAAACACTGCTGGGTAGACATGCCAAGAGAACCGTAGAAAACCAATTATATATTATAAGTAAATTTTAAGAGCTGTAACCCTATACTTATTGGTAAATGCCAATCAAGTGACACAATTTAAAATCACAGAAGTGCTTATATTTATATTTAAAACTATTTTAAAATGAGATCAAACATTTTGCTATTGTCATACGGGCAGCATTTGATACATTTATGTGGAACAAAACATGGATTTAAATGACGGCAGTAACCGCATCAGTAAATTTATAGAATGTCATGCAAAAATACAATAAACGCACTACAAGATGGAATTGGGAATATCAAAGTTAATATAAAATCCAGATCTTAGCACAAATTCTAAATCACAGGTTACAAAATGTAGGTTTGCTAAAAAGATGTATACTTTACACATCGCTGTGGAATCCTGTGCTGTCGGGGCAGGGGAAAGGATGGGATCAGTCCAGTGTGTTTGTGTGGGTGGGTATGTGCGTGTGTGTGAGTTATTTTGTACGGGACTTCGTATGTAGGTATTTGCAGTCGGCATCCTTGCACTCGCCTCCGACTTCGAAGGGGCAAAGGATCGCGTTCGGGTCACCCTCCCAACTGAAAGTATGAAGTTATTAGACGATCAACTGATATGATGATGGTAGGCCTGTTGAAATTACATATATTCACTGTTACAGTTATTCACGGTACACTTGAAAGCTAGACTACCTTCCTAAAACTTAAAAACAGAATAATTGCTATACTCAAGATTTTTTTGCCATAAACATATTGTAAAAACAAACTAGCTCGGTAAACTGCAAGTCTGAATAATTTAAAGTAATAATTAGTAAATAATTTAATGTGGTAGAATTTTCTGATGATCATTTTTAATCGATACAGAAATTATCTAGATATTTTTTTTTGTTTCGTGCTATTTTGTACCTATGAACTATAACTATGAAAGAATTTGTAGCTTTTTTTTTTAGGAGATAATGCACGTTGATATAATTATTGTGTAAACGATTGCGCTAAATGTGATGTTTTTTTTTGGTTGAAAATTGGCATCATCCATCATACTTCTAATTAAGGTTTTAAAGTCGGACGAAGACGCAGTTAGCTAACTGATTTCTAACTGATGAGCAAAGAGCATTATTATAAACGAAAAAGATAATCTACGTGTTGATTGTTGAAGTTGATTTGAAATATCAACATTTAAGACCGAATTATGATACATTCCGTAGAGATATAACATAAAATAGTTATTTGCTGAAATACAAGTACCTACTTGGCCAACAAAGTAACAACTAACATTATATCAAATGAACAATCCCAGTAGTACTTTAGACGAGTATTAATATTTGGCCTTTTCTTGCGACTTACGTTGTGCTCCCAAAAGCGTCTAGAGGTGATCTGTAATCATCCACATCTCTCATCCTGTTTCCCAACACTTCCAACTCTTTCTTCCCTCCACCCTTTTCCACAACCGGATGAGTTGATAGACCTCTATTTTCAGGCAAATCATCTTTATTACCAGCCTTCAAATTTATTTTACTTTTATCGTTAGCATCCGTTTTATCTGGCATTTTGACAACTTTTATATTACTAGTGACGTCAATCTGCACTGATAATCTCGGAGTGATCAGCATTGGGTCTCTTACAACTCTGGCAGTCTTTTGTACTGTTGGATTTTTAGATTCATCCTTTTTGCTTGGATTGTTCTCTTTTTGCAATTTCGGAATTATGTGACTTATAGGCGGCATAACGCCGTTTATTTTGGAATGTGTCGAAGTTATTGAGCTGAAAAATAAAATTTTAGAGGAAGAAACAAACAATTGTGTTACGTAAAGCATAATAATAGTAGGCCCAAGACTACGCAATCAAAAAAGGAAGAGAGTTATATTTCAATCAGAGAAATGGAAATGAATAGATTTAAAAAAAGTTTAAGTATACCTTTTCAGAAGCATTTGGTGGTGCAATCTTATTTTCGTAAGAGTGTTTTGAACAGATCTTGTTTGCTTTCTATTCAATGCAATTGCAGTCTTAATATTGCGCAGTTCTGTGGCAACAATTTTATACTTCTGGGACAACTTATTTCCTTCCTCCTTTAATTTGAGCATCTTAGCTGATTCTTCAGCAATATTTTTTCTGTAAAATAAGTACCCAATCGAAGAGCTTGAAACAAAATAAAATAAAAAAGCTTAAAATAAAAAGTGTACCTTGATGTTTTTATTTTTTCTTCTAAACTATTTAAAGCCGATAGTTTCGTGGAGTCTATGGTTGCATTTCTTTGCTTTAATGTATCTTTTAAGGGTGTAGTCATTTTCGTTTGTAAATTCAAATTCATACTTGACTGTCTTGCCTGCTTTATTTTTTCCAATTCCGCCATTCTTTTAACTAAGATTTTGTATTCAATCTGCTCTGATTTTGGCAAATGTTTAACAGCCTAAAAGCAATATCAACGTTGTAATGTCTGAAAGAAAGGACAACATCGAAAAACGAACAAATAAAAAGATAATATCTCCAGACCTTTGCAACAAACTTTTCATTTTTCTTTGGTGTATCTGACTCCTGGACTACATCAGGTAGTTTCTTCTTTTCAACTTCCATCCTTGTACTTTTCAAAAACATATCTAATTTTTGTTGGAAGTCTATCTGTTCTGATAGTTTTAGATGCATTTTAGTTAGATTCTTAGTTGCCTCATGTTCCCCTTCAGAATCTGACTCACCAAGGTTTATAATAAATCTCTTTTCTTCAGGTACAGGATTAGCACTTACAACAGGTTTTGTTATAGGGGGTAAAGGTATACTTGATATGGCTTCAGGTTCTTTTGTACTCTCTAGCTCTATAGCACTCACTATACTGGGATTGACCAAATTGGGCAAATTTTTACTCAGAGAAGTTAGAAGTTTAGCCCTTAACAAATCCTCATCATCTTCTAACTCATCTTGCTCTGGAATATTAGCAGTCTTAACATCTTTTTCAGTACCATTTTCATTCGCTGTATTTGCATCTGTTTCAATAATTTTGGCACAATTTTCAGGATTCTCTTTTGCCCTATCATCGGCATCTGAACCAATATCCATATCTACAGATTCTATATCAGTATTATTGTCGGTAATAAGATCATCTGGAAAATTAGTAGATTGTGATAACTTTTTCTTTAACTTCTGCTTTTGTTTCATTTCTATAGCTTTCTTTAGTAATGCTGATTTAAGACAAATCAGTCTTAACTCTGCCGTGTCACTGTCTTCATCTTCAGACATTACTTTATTGTCTTGAGGAGATGGGTTAGTTAAGGCTACTTTCTCTTTAGCAGATTTTGTTTTCAGAGCATGTTGCCTAAGTAATTCAAGATCTTCGTCTGAGTTTTGGTCTGATATATTTATTTCAGAAATTTTCTTGTTTCCTCCTTCTATGACATTACCACTGTTTACCGAATCAACAGTATCTTGCCCTACTTCAGTAGTATTAGTTTTACTGTCTTCATCTGTACATAAGTCTATAAATTCAAATGAATTTGTTTTATCTTTGGATTTGGTTTGTGGTGGTTCAGATTTTGATTTTAAAATGGCATGTTTGTCTACTGGCTGTCTGTCTATCTGTGGAGGAGACATGGGAGAATCTTCCGTATGCACAATTTTAATCTCTGTTAAGGCTTTTGGTTCTGGGTTAATACCACAAAGCATTTTTTGAAGTCTTTCACTCAATGAGGTTTTATCATTTTTATTTTTGTTTACAACTACAGCATCAGCCAATTTTCTTCTTCTATTTCTGTATTCATCTTCAGATTCATCACTAGTTTCACTTACAACCTTCACTTCTAATTTCCTTTTAGGATAATTAGTTTTATTTTTGTGGTCTTTGGTTTTTCTATAACTTATAATGGGTTCATCTTTTTTTCTTCTTTGTCTATGATGTACTTTAAGTCTTTTTTGTACTTTGATCGTTTTTTGGGGTACTTGCGGATAATAGTCATCCAAATCGGTTGCAGAAATTTCCGAAAGATCACCTAATGTGTCCACTTTTTTACGTTTTGTACCTAAAATTTTATAAAATGCACTCTATGTGCCTACAAACGATTATCATTCTCTTAAACTAAGGATGCAATGTCTTACCATGTCCTGTGGAGGATATTTATTTGAGTATAAAATGACAAAATGTATATATCTTAAGCTTTTGTTGATCAAAACACAGATTTAATTTCATTTTATTGAACATGAATCAACTTTGACTAATAAAGCTCATTACTTTTAATTTGAATTTTATTCATTCATAATTATTTAAGTAAATTTTTTTACCGAAGTTGCAACAAATAAAAAGTGCTCATCGAGAACTATAATGTTTACTTGTAAATTTTTTACAAGCCACATCTTATGTTGAGATTCATCAATAGTAGAGGTCATAAAATATTATCCTGGTGTATATTATGGGACAACAGATTTAACATAAAATTAGGTCAAAGGTTGAGCTCCCAAGGTCATTTTTGTATAGGTTATAACCTGACATTTATGTGATAACTTAGATTAAGAACTATGTTTTGAACATCTTACCCGGTCCCATAGTCGACCGCTTAGCTTTCTTACGCTCAAGGACATTGTTATAAGTTTCAAGCACTTGTAGTCTCTGACGCAATAGGAACTCTTCTTCCGATGATATATCGGACAAATCGTCCACGATTTCTCCTTCTTCCATCTCCGAATCCGCGTTTGGCGGCGGTATATTCTCAACACAAGCCATATTTATTTGACTGACAGTCTTCTGGAGTAATAGAAAGTTCTTACAACTTCTTACTTTGAACTCTAATTAAACAAACAGCATTTACTAAGTGCTTTATATAAATAAAAGATTTGATTTCACATACGTACCGTTTTTAATTCTTCATTATTATGGCACTTTCTTTCGGATACAAAATTATAAAATATTTTTCAGACTTTTTGTTCGTTCTCCAAATCTGTGCCCGTTCGTCAGGAGCAATTTCAGATATAGTGACGGACAAAGTTTATCGATAAAATTAGTAGCTGCTGTGTGTGACGTACCATGAAATAATTATTTAATTAATCGCTTAACGAAAAACAAAATCGATCGAGGTTGGTGTATCTATTATCTATTCATTTTATTCTTTATGAAATATTTCAAAATGATTTTTCAATATTTTTAATAGGCTCTACGATTTTGTGACCTACGCAGCTAGGTAAAAAACAGTTTCAATAAATCGGGGTTGGATAATATTGTTTAAAATTACACCTTTGGCTTTTGGAAGATCAAATTTAAAGAGGACTGTTATTAATATAATTATAAAACATAAATGTAAAATAAAAAAGTTGACCAACTAAATTATTGATTTCGAAGTAATAAAATACTATCGATAGTTTCGTGTGACGCCGCCATCCCTTTGAAATGTCTATGTCGTCTATGGCGGTTGTCTACCAACTCTACTAAAAACTTGAAACATGGTATTTTAAGAAATATTGATCGCATTTATAACATGTGTTATCAATGCGAGGTAATAAATAGGAAAGAAAATGGTTTATTTGTAATTTTAAGAGGAAAAACCAGAATGTTACTAACGTTACTACTAAGTTTGCTTACGTTTACAGTCTAAAAATAGTAAATGAAGTAAAATAAGTCTTTATTTACAAATCAAGTAAATTAAAAATAGCAAAACGTCAATATCAGCCGTCAGGAAAAGTGTCAGTGTCAGAAACCGGGAAATAATATTTCATTGTATTTGACTCCGCCCCTAAATTTTGACAAATATTTTCAAAACAAAGTTATAATCATTAAAATTTTCTAAAATTTTGTGGAAATAAAATAATAGCAGTGCTTCGTATAGTAAGTTAATAGTGTAATAATAAACAGCCTACTGTTTGTAAAGTCATTACTTGAAAATGTTTCAAGAAAACGAAGATGATTACAAATTTGCGTCTTGTACGTATTTTGCGAGGAATCACCCTGGGGAAATGTGTGGTAGTAACGGTTTACCCCTTACGCCAAGTTCTATAACTATATTGGGGCGAGCTCAGCGCCTACTGACCATAGAACACCCTAACTTATGCACCTATCTCGATGTAATCAGAGGCAAACACGGTACGTTAATTTGATCATTTATGCTGTATTTCAGTTTTCAATTGTTTTTTTTACTTAAACACATCCATATTCTCATGATTTCAAATCAAATAATGTACATCCATTTAAGTCAGTACTATCTGTGGAAAAACTGTTTGTTTAATGTGTGGACATCAGATATCGAAATAAATTGCTCATTTAAGATGATTATTTATGTATGTAGCATAGATAATATTTCGTTACTCCTATATAATTATAACTAAACAAACCTTTCACAGTATGCAATCATTCTACTTGTATGTTACAAAAGCTTGCTGTCTGTTTTTCATCTTAAATTTTATAAATAAATAATGAACTCTTATTTACAGAAAGAATAATAGTGGTAGCAGAGGTAATAGGCAAATCATTAAAAGAATGTAAAAGTAAATTTTCGTATGAGGAGATAAGTAATATAGGGAAACAAGTAGCTATTGCCCTCAAGTACTTGCACAATCAGGACATAATACATCGCACATTGTCTGATGATAATATATTAGTAGATAACAATGGAAGAGTTAAGCTTTTCAATTATGGCTTGTATTACATGACTGATGCTGGTAGTGAAGTTTCCTTTCCTTTGGGGTAAGTTATTAATACATACATTATTACTTTAACATGAATATAAAACTGAGAGAGTTTATGATTGAATTTTCAAACTGTTTTGCAAAAATTTTAAGACTCACTGAATTTCGTTGAATTCCAAAAGATAATATCACAATATTTGAATAAACAGCTCTTATTGTATTTAGTCTAAATTCAAATCCAGAGAAACTTTTTATTCCTACAAAAATGAGACAGATTTTCAATTTAATCTCAAGATTTTGTATGAAATGAGTTGTGGTATTTCAATTATATTTTACACATGTTTCATTAAAGAATTGCTACCACAATATTCTACTGTTAAAACTAAAACATGAATTTCAGCTTACCAAGATACTTAAGTCCAGAAACAATACTTAATGGTGGTGGTCCAGCAGCTGATGTATGGAGTTATGGTATCATCCTACTTCAAATGTGCATTGGAAAACTCTGGAGCAATCTAAAACCTGGCCCTATACTGAGAAGGATACTGACACTAGTACATGCCAACAACCCTGCGGAGAGGATAGCTAGAGAACATGATTGCTTTGAACAGTATAAAGTGGGTATTTTTTTTTATACTTTAGAGCTAATACTATGGAGATGCTATTTTAATGAAACTGTGCACTCATTTGTGTTGTATCTCAATATGAAAATGTAAAAATTGTCATTTCTACATTGTCTCGGGTCTGGGTGTTTGTGGTACCTTCGTTGTATCTGAATTCCATAACACAAGTGCTTTAGCAACTTACTTTGGGTTCAGAACAATGTATGTGATGTTGTCCGCATTTATTTATTTATTTATCTTCAAACAGCATGATTATATCAATACATGTCACCAACATGTAGTGTGTATTAACAATTGCTTTGGGTTGTCTGTAATGGTATTAGGTATAACTTGCAAATAAAAATAAAAAGTAATAATAATACCAAAAAAAAATGATGTTAGCAAATATTTTATCGCTTACTTTGACTTTATGTAGACAATTAGAAAAGTTAAAAAAGTGCATGACATATAAAGTAGTCTCCTATGTACATGTTGATCTTTTTGTTTCAGCAAGTACCAGAAAATCTAAGGAAGGTAATAGAAAAATGTCTTAAAATCTATCCCAGTGAGAGAGCAACATTTAATGAATTAGTTGAGGAACTATCTCAAATGGACTTAAAACAGCTTGTTGAAGTAAAACCAGCTCGAGGTCTGATGGGTTGTAAGCTGCAACACCTTTACCACTGGTGGCAACTGGCTGGAGGCGATATACAAGCAGAATTAAAAAGAAATTGCCTTATAAAAAACAGTCCGCCCATATTATCCATGCCTATGTAAGTGAAAAGTTTTAGTTGCTTGTGTAGCACGATTTTAGCTTAGTTCAATGAAGTTGAAAAACTTGTTACATAGTAAAATTCTCAGAAATTCATTTCTAATTCCAAAATTTCTTGTCAGTTAACTTTCTTCTGTGTGACAAAAACTTAAATTAATACAATAGAATATAGAGTTAAGTCTCATTTCTACAATAGATACTATTTGCTGCTCTTTTTGTTAATGGGCAAAAAGTTGTTCTGCTTCATCACCATACCTACAGACTAAAAGCATTTCTACTGCGAACTTTTGCTGTTAAATATTTTTTAAAAATACTCAACTATCGTGATGATTAAATATTTGATACATGGGTCCATGGAACATCGGCTAAAATCTTGACACTCGAAGCAAAAAAAAGAAGAATGGGCATAATTATTGACACTTGCAGAAAAAAACGGCTAGTGCAACATAGGTTTCGAAAAGCCAAAGGGAACTCCCAAATATTGTCTAGTTCTCCATATAACTTTATTTGCGTGTTGTATTTGCGGCGGCATAAAAATATATAGTTTACTTTTTACAGAGCGATTCTCTTAGATGGATGCACCATAGGCGGTAAAGATGGCGCCTTATTCGACAGACGGATAGCTAAATATAGCTTAGACTTGCTAAAGTCTCGCCTAAGTCACGTACCGCCTCAAGATTATTACCCTCTCATGCACGAAAGGAAAAAAGAATACGATGCTGTGGCCTTACCAAAGATAATTCGGGAAAGAGACACTGAATATCAGTTTTATAGATTGCTGTGGTTTCAGAGACTCTTGCATGTAAGTATAAGGATTAAAGTTCTGCGAAAATAAACCTTAATGTATTGCAATAAGAGTCATATTCATAACATCTTAACTTATATTGGATCGTAATTGTCGGTTTCCAATTTACAGATGTGCTAAACGTAATTCACTTTAATTCATTCTTTTGTATTGTAAATTATACGTATCTTATATCGGAGTACTTTTTGTTAGTTTCTTATTCTAATAACTGATAGCCGGATTACTCTTTTAGTTTGTTTTTATGTTACTTTTTTTGGTAATTTAATTTGCGAGACTGTAGGTAAGGTACTCTTTTCATTCTCCAACATTCTTACAATTAACATTCATTCATTAATCCATCATCATCATTCCCCTGCTCTTATCCTAATTATTTTATTTGGGTTCGGCGCATACCTTTCTATCGGACGTCATCCAACAAGAAACACTCTTTGCAGCCATATCGTCTTTTACACAATCTATCCATCGTTCCTTTGGTCATTAATCAATTACCCAATATTTCCCCAGGGCTATCCCTACACAGCGCCGTACATAAGGGCGGAAGCTGAGATCGACATCCCCCCTCTTGTCCGCGGCGACGTATGGGCAGCCCTATTAGGTGTCGTCGGGGATATAGAGGAGCAATACGAAAGGATTGATAAGGAAACCCCCACTCCTACTGACAGACAGGTGAGACTCTAAACTTTTTTCTTCTATTTTTTCTTAAACGACTCCTGGCATTGGATTTTGAACCTTGTGTCGCGCGGGAAACGTTCAAGATACATGCACAAAGATGCAATTCTATTAACTATCAGGTTACTCATACATGTTTATTTAACTAAGTACCTACTACTACTGTTTCCTGTAGTTTGGGAATTACCTAATGTTTATATTTTATCGGTTTACAATGATAAATATTTTTAAGCTGATAACAAGTGTTTTGCTGATGACGTTATCAGGAAAAATGTTATGAAATTTCTAATTATCTTATTAAATTGAATGAATAATATTAAATAGTTCACAATCAATATTAACTTATTTATAAGAAGGAAATTTTGATTTGAGACTTTAGGTGATTCACAATTCTGAACCTAACCTGCTCACTCTTAAAGTTGAATTTCCTTTAACAGATAGACGTGGATATACCCCGTTGTCACCAATACTGCTGGTTGCTCTGCGGGTCGGCGGGACATCGGACATTAAAGCGGTTGCTCAAAGCTTGGTTGTTAACCAACCCTCAGTACGTTTACTGGCAAGGGTTAGACTCGTTGACTGCACCATTCCTATATTTGAACTTCTGTAATGAAGGTTTGTTGATTTTCATTTACTTTAATTTCTGCGGTAATAGCAAAATCGTTTATGAATTTGGAACAGATTTCTACCAGAGTCTTTCTCTAAGCTAAGTTTTGGTTGGCGTCCGTAACCAATACCAGACTCTTACCGAGTCGGCTAGTTATCATTTTTAGCGTTAAGTGTCTATCTAACATCCACAGAAAAATCATCCGCTTTGTGATACCAGATTTCAATACGTAGAATGCAGATTTTCTCACGTACCTTCATATCAAAGAACTTGTGAAAACAAGCAAAATTCTATTCGTTTTTATTCGAAAAGGTTAAAATTAACTAAATGGCTCAAAATAACCTTAATACTAACTTCCAGTTTAATTATCCCACAGCGCGCGCCTTCGCCTGCCTCTCAGCCTTCGTACCAAAGTTCCTTCACAAGTTCTTCCTAAAAGACAACAGCGCTGTGATAAAGGAGTACTTGGCGAAGTTCTGGCAGATGACAGCCTTCCATGAGCCGGAGCTAGCAACTCATTTACACGAGATCAACTTTGTTCCAGAGCTGTTTGCGATACCCTGGTTCCTTACTATGTTTTCACGTAAGTAATAAAATAAATTGTTTTATTGTAGATGTCACTGCTAAACCATTGGTGCTTGTAACGACGCTTTCGCAAATTTATATGATAAATAATGGTCATAATAAACCATTAGTCTAGTATAAAACCGACACAGGTCTGGCCGGAAAACTGTTGACTCTTGGCCTATTGGAAACCAATTTAAACATTGAGTTGTGAGTTGGACTTATTGAGTGAATTAGAACAAAAGTCATCGTCCAGAATGTAGTTTTTGGCAAAGTTGGTTTTCTTTACAATATGTAATGAAATTTCATAATTATTTCATTCTTATTTAAGTGCTTCGCTGTATTTGCCCTGCCCTAGATTATTCTGGTTCCAGTGTCGTTAGTTTTTTTATACTGCGTATAACAGTGACCACATTACGCCAATTTAATAGAACAACTGATTTTCTATAATCCTATTAGCTTAACCTTATTTTATCTAACTTTTATTTTACAGACGTATTCCCCTTACACAAGATAGTGCACCTATGGGACGCGCTGCTGGTGGAGGGGCCGGCGTTGCCTCTGTTCATGGGTGTCGGTATACTCAGACAGCTGAGAGACACGTTACTAGCGTCCGGATTCAACGAATGTATTCTACTGTTCTCTGATCTACCAGAAATTGATATTGGGGAGTGTGTTAAGGTTTGTACACTTTAATATCTCGAAAGAAGTGAAATAAGTACGTTTCTTTTGAATATGTAAATAAATATCAAGTATATTCTGTCGTTAAAATGATTATGTACCATTACGATATACTATTGTCCATTTTCCTGAGTGGCCTTACTAGTTATGGTACCTAAGCAGCCTTTTCATGCGATACATTAGTAGCGAAGGTGACGCAGCAGATCCTCATCTCATCCTAAAAAAACGCCTAATTATAAAATGTTCACTTTATGAGTGAAGAGGTTTTCATAAAACGATGCTTAGCCCAAAAGTCGCCCTCATAAATTGTATTATATAGTATATCTTGCCTATTTTTGTCATTGTAGATAGCAGAATATACAAACAAATGTAATAAAAAAAAACGACACTCCTCACTTCCCATACATGTAACATTTACACTAAAAAGAACATACGAAGCTTCAATTCTCGCTTTAAAAAAATATTTCAACATAAATGAAAAACTCCATCTTCAAAATTCATCAATCACTTTTTATTGACGCACAAAAGACCACAAATACACGTCTTCCATACAGTAACGATCACAACTGCATTGACCTTCGTGACATTGACATTGTTGAGTGTGTCAAGGGCGCTTAACAATGGCCAATCCTTAACGTAATTTCACTGATATTAGGTACTGAAAGACTGTTTTGCCTTGACATGATTTTCTTGGTACTTGGTAGTTACATCTGTACTGTCGTTTTTGTACTGTTTGAGTTATTACAACGGAAATGATCGAAGGTTTATTTTGGTATAAGGAGGGGGGGGGGGTTGTAAACCTGTGTTTGATATGAGCATGAAAGAGAATCCAGATTTATTTTACTTTTAATTTCCTTTTAAGGCCTTTTGTTCTAGTCAAGTCTAGTGGTTGTCCTAGACCATACCATGCCGGAGTTAATGGGTTCTATTCTCAATCCGAAAAGTGTGTGATGAATAAGATCATTTGTTCTGTCTGGGTGTTATTTATCTATATTATTTATGTATTTAAAAAAATATCTGCAGTAAGTTTTACCTTTTTGTCTTATCATAATACAGTCTTTGCTTAGTTGTAGAATAGATAGCGCCCTGTAAAAGCTGTAGCATATAATTAATAAATAATTATTGATACTTTAGTACTCAGTCGACGGTTGGTCTAAAAGAAGTTTCATCCTTTTTCTGATCATTGTGTAGTTAACAAGTCTGTTCACTGCACAGTTAGTGCCCATTGAGTTAAATAACCATGTAAATGTAGGACACTAATTATCACTTCTCCATAAAAAAGCAACAGATGTTCTCTGCTTTGTTTTTCACATTTAAGTGTGAAGAATGTACTCTCAATATCGGATCCGGATCATTTTAGAATACAACCTTTTAGCGGTTGTTATCAAATCATTAGAATTGATGACTTCGCGGTTACTGAAATAGAACTTCATGGAAAATCATTGTATATCGTGTTAATTTTTAGCATGAATTTGAGGTCAATGGCCATAGTTTTATTTATATTTATTGGCGTGAAAATAACTTATAGTGGTCGGGTCTACACGTTATAATTGAGTATAAAAAAATCGGAAACGTAGTTTCTTTTACCTTGTAATCAAGTAATTCAGATGATACTGTTAGTTTAAATCTCCTGTGACGACACTTATCAGTGCACTACTGACAAATTTATTAGCCCCCACTTTCATACGTATCCTCATCTTCGATGCTAATATTTTTTTGTATTTTCAAATTTAAAAATTAAAATACGAATTATTACGAATCAAATAAAAAAAATGGTTTTGTATTTTCGAATAATTCTTATTCATTTAATTCACAAACAAGCGAATAAACATTAAAAAATATATAACTTACAGCAAACAGCAATGCTGCTCTGCACGGCGCTAGATATGTAATTTAAATTAGGAATAATTATGATCCTTTTTCTTATGTTTAAAACACAATTTTTTCAACAGGAATCAATAGAAATGTGTCGCAGTTCACCGCGAAGTATAAGTTATAGAAGGTTTACAAATGAGGCTGAAGTAAAAGACCCCATGGTAAGTAAAGATTATATGTAAGAGGAAATGCAGACATCCCCGAGACAATCAACCCGTTTGACTCTTACAAAATAATTTGAGCTTGTCATTTTTATAAACGACTCTCTTTTACTAGCGCAACAACGATTCGAGTCCTTCCGTAGGGCGAGTCTACGGGATTTAATCCTTACACCACTTCTCACATGTATTTAACAGGCATGTAGATTAGGAACACGCCTCCGTGGATCTATTTCTGTAATAGATAATTAGCCAAAACAAATACACATTGCAAACTAAATCGAACTCAAACGTTCGATTTTTTGGAACTCTTAACAGATCAAATTCGTTCGTAAAAACATGACATTAACTCTCTAAAAACGGATTGCCTATGTTTTGCGTTGTACTGTAGCTATGTACCTTATTCTGAACGTAAATAAAATTTCAGTGTTGTTTTCAGGATATAGTTGAAATACCAATGGAAGTATTATTCACGGAAATAAGTCCTAGAATCAATTTATCTGATTTCTTCTCGCTGATATGCCAAGATAAATGCTGTGTCATTGACATAAGATCTAATTTGCTGTGAGTATAATTTTTATTGTATTGTTGTTTGTAATCATTTTCCCTTCACCTTTTTTTCTATATTTTTTTTCATAAAAACTGCTTCGTACTGATGCCCTTTGCCTGTCCTATCTAGATATTTCTTCATTGACCTTGTTGGAAAAAATGAAACTGAATTGGTTTCTTTAACTATTTATCTCAACGGCGTAGACGGTAATGTAGTCCTTCAGTAATTTATAACCTATATTATTAGTTGACTTGATAATTACCGATCCTTTGCTTAGACCAAATCAGAAATAGTGTGAAGTGTAATCTGATATATTAAATTTATATTAATAATTGACACGGGGGCTCAATGTAACGATCGTTTCAAGAATAAGTATTCAGATACCAGTTAAAGAACCTTAGACTAGAATATTTTTTTATTTGGCACGGTGCAGATAAAATAAAATAGGAGCCAGAATTTTCTGCTGTTTCCAGCGTACAATATTTTATATCTTAGAACGCAGTAAAAAGAAAAGAAACAATATTACAATGCGAACAATATTTAAATGGCTATAAAAAAAGCTGTATGCATGTCCAGTCTGAATCACATGCATAAGTCGAAAGGGCCAAAATTTGTCGTTTAAGTAGTTATTGCAGACCAACAGAAAAACGACAACAGTTACTAAATTCCCATTATTTTCCTTTCATAGTTACGAGAAGAGCTGTATAGACGGCAGTATAAACGTACCATACAGCGGCGTCCACCTCGGACAACACGAGCTCAGGGCGCTCGGCCTCCACCCACAGCGGGTGCTACAAGAAGCCATCAAACTGAAGAAGGTTGTAGTCGTTGCCTCAGCCCAGGAAGAGACCGCGCAATTAGTAAGTGTTTTGAATCCTTAGTTCCTTGATTTGTCCATAGATGGCGTTGATGAAACAATAACATTTTGTTTCGACCTATTTACCTAAAATTAAAAATACCTTTGTAGTAGGGAACCCAATCTTTGTGTCGCTTGGGTTTCACATGCGTGAGACACCCAGACCCAACACACCGCTTGTTTAACTCTCGTATCGCGCTCAGTAGGTTTGGTAGGATGACCTGTAATGATTCGGCTTACAAAGTTTGCAGCTAACGATTGTGATTAACTCTAAACGTCAACATATAAGTCCGTTTAGACCTTTGATCAATGTAATTGGCTTGTAATAGTTTTCATCAGTTTTCAATTTATTAAATTTTGCAAATCACCAGTTCGTTTGCCAGATGTTGTGATTATTCTGTTAATTTCTGTATTTTTTTTACGATCGTTAATTGATCGGTTGTTTTGAAGGCTAAACTGGTTAATTTGTTTTCGTTAACTTAAGAGACGGCTTTCCTCGTCAACGAGAAGAAATTTTAAGTTTAGGTTTTTTATCTTTGTTTTCTTTGTGTGCTATTGATCTGTAACTTACTGCTATGCGGTGGTTTCACATGCTTCCTTTTACAAACCTTTTCGTTCTTTCGTTTTTTATTGACCTAAACCTGACCCTTCTGTCTATATTAGAACAAGTCAACTTAGTCCGACTTCCCTTTTCCTATTGAGATGAAATTTTGCACGCATTACTAATGCGCGACCATGCACTAGTATGAAATGGGAAGATCACAGGAACTCGGCAATCAAAGTGGCAAACTTTAGAGACCTACTAAACCGATAAATAACAAACCGACTAGTGTTTTGTCCTAGATCATATCCTTCTAGTATGTATGTTACTAGTATTTACTAGTATATTTTACTCTTTCACGCAAAAAAACACTGTAGGCACTGCAGAATAGTTGTAATTTATATTCAATTATTTTTTATTATCTCATAATCAATATCTCTAACTGTGTAGTCGCGTGTATTATTTAGAGTATTATAATTAATTAATTCCTACATTTACCTTAATAATAATATAATTCGTTTACATACGGTATAATGCATGTTTAAAATAACGAAGGCACGCGAATAATTTATATCCTGTAATTATTTTCGTAATTAATTAACATCGCTTAAAATACATACACCGAAATATTGGGTACACAGATAGTTTACAAACGGGATAGTTTTATGTTCCCGTTGAATATTTAATATTTGTAGCAGGCGGGCCCGCGGTCATCAGCTAGTAAACACATATAAAACTTGCACTTAAGTTATAATTATAAGTTAAGTTCATTTTGAAGTAAACCACTCATTTTAAATTACTTACCTTACAACAGTATTAATATTGTTTTGATACAACCTTATCATAAAGTATTTCATAAATTAAAACAAGATCTGCAGAACAGGTCTTGGCAACACGAATATATAAAAATAAAATATGGATGCTTGTACATTTAAATCGACTATAACTGGCCAGGCTGTGTAATCATTACGTTAACCTATTTCGTTAAGTAAATGTTAAGCGTAAGTATTAAATATTACCCACTTTGTAAAATTCTACTGGTTTTAAATGAAAATATAATTTTATGGCTTTAGAATGTAACTCAATCGCGTAGAATCATTGGGCTGTAAATAGTATATATTCCTCCGAGCGCTAATTCTAATAAGCAATTATAGTAAAAGTGATGTCACTCGTTGAAAAAGATTTTCCAGAAATTTCCATACATTTTAGCAATAGGGAATCATTCCGTCAGTTAGATATCTAATTGGATGAGTATTTTTGTTTTATAAAATATAATACAAGATAAAAAGTATGGTAAAACATGGAAGTGGAGGCTCATTACGTCATTTGTCGGTAAAAGGATATTGAGTACGTCAAACGAGATTTTTTTTTTTGTTTGCGCGGCCAAACATACGCTTCCGATTTTTTTTGGACTAATAAGGTTTTTAGTCAAACACCCGATTGGATCGGCGCTCTATGTATATCTTAAATAACCTTAGTAAAAATGATAGTGCATCTTTTTCTGTTCTGCCTTAAATTAATTAATAACTAACGACTGACACAGAAATTTTTAAAACTAATTAAAGAAAGGAGAAATGTAATTAACTAACACTAACAATTATGATGTTGTGCAATTGATTTATCTAATTATTGTGGTTTGGACGAATGAAAAGCAATTAAAAACTGGTTTGCCAAGGAAAATATGAACAAACTTCAAATGACATATTCATTGAAGCTATAGCTTTGGCTTTCAAAGTGATAACATGTTGTAGCAATTTTAATATGTATTCAATTTGTCAAATATCGCTTTTGTGCTTAGAACTAACCAAATTTCTTCAAGAAAACAATAGTATCCATGAAACAGACTGCTGATTACAATTTTGTGTGGAAACACAATTTCTTGTTTAACAATCATCTTGGTTTTTTTTTCTAAGGAATTAGGACGCAGAACTAGCATTTGTGAGTCACACAAATGCTTTTCCTACCCTTGTTCCACTCGGGATTCTTGATCTATTCCACTCAACTATCCTTGCAGTTAGGGTTTAATTTAAACTCGATGTATATAGGATTGTTTTAACAACAAAATACTAGATATCACATTCATATTTTTGTTGCAGTTCAGCGATTACCTGGTAAAGTGCAACGTGCCAAAGGTGTGTATTCTCCACGGAGGAATATCAGCGTTACTGACACACGTGCCTTCACTCTTCACTGTTCCACCCAAGAGGAATGGTCATAAGTAGATTTTATATTGTAGCTATCAGTTATCAGTGTACTCCAAACTTCTTACAGCTGGGCCCCAATTCTAGTATTTACAATGGCAGATGAATGAATGGAAATTGGATTAAATTGGCACTATTCGTATTGTTCTAATCATTCCAACACAATGATTGGAAATTCAGTACGGGGCGAAACGCTCACGATCAATACAGAATTGGAAAAATTCTTAAGAGAATAGGAACAGTCCATCCATTTGCCAGTCATTCATCGGCCATTGTAAATAACAGAATCGTCGACCTGGATTTTTTCTGTAGTGCGAGCGAGACACTGCTATGTGAAGTCTAGTGCGTTTCGCTTACACAACAGTATGTTCTGAAGGCTTACTCCCGTAACTGGTGTGATTCTATTTATGATTTTGATTCGGGTTCGGGTTCCTATCGGACCAAACCAAGATCGAGTGGCGAAGCAGTATTATCAGTGTCGTCAGCTGTCATTCAAGCGTAGTTGCAACTCTTGCCACTGCAACAAATGGCGCTTGTGTCCGGGGTACAGAATTCCAACTCGATTCTGTCGGGAGTAAGTCTACTACATGCTCTGGATTTAAATTACGTGTTCATAAAAACCTAATTATAAACTGCTGAAATACGAAAAAAAATGTTTAAACCAGACAATTGCCGGTTGCGTAAAAGTTCGGATTACAAAGAGAGTTAGCATTTGGCCTAATATTAATTTACGTCCACTACATGAAGGTGGACCTCGTCACTTCTTTACGTGACCGACAAGCAGCTACCATGGCTTAACCAGAGCAGGAAAACCCAAAAAAGTTTTTGTCAATTTTCTACGATTTTGTAAACTTTATAAAAAATATAGCGTAGCCAAAACCGTAGCGGTTTATTTGAACATTGTGATTGAATGTCGTTTTGCGTATTTTTGTTATTTCCACTTTTTTTGATCACGAAATGAGAGTATTTGGCGTACTGTGGCAGACTTTTTATACACCATAAATAAATAAAAATGTTTATTAAGCAATATTGTGATTCTAATCACACTAACGGTTTCAGTATACTTCTTTTACATTGATTTTCTTTTAATTAAACTTCAGTGTTTTTCATAGGATGAAAGTATGGTATGCGTTTTGTGTAACTGTCGCTATAAGCTGTACCTACGATTTTTGGCTCCTTATTAAATGAATAAAAACATCTGAAATCGCTAGTGTGGTAAGAAAAACAAAAGAGTTCAATGAGTCTGATTGATCGAAAATGTAGCATATTAGAGAATGTTTATTTAATTTATGTTATGATCTGAAGGTAGATTTAAGTAGACTTATTTTTATAGTTTTATATTATTTAATGTGTAGATTTGAAGTCATTAATGTTGAAGTAGGAAACAAAGTTAAGTATGTATTTTTATTTTATGTGCATTCCATTAGTAAGTGTGGTTTTCAATCACATACTGTATATAATGTGTCTACGTAAAGTATCTTGGATTATTACCACATATAAGATTTAATTCGGCCACATCTAACATTTTATACGTACTTCTTATTTTACATTTATACAATTAATAACAAATCTGATCATAAAACTAATAGAAGACAGATTTTTGTCTCACTAAATATTTTAACGGAATAAGCTATTTATACACATTACACATGTACGGTACTGCTACGAATTTATTTAATAAACATTATGAACGTTTATTGTTTGTTATTGGTCCAGTGCTGCGATGTGAATTCCCACGGCTTCATATCTCGACTGGCTTGCACTTGATTGAGTGATAAGTACCCACATAATTACAGGCGTATTGTCGTGTGGGCAGCCCCCTAACGGCGAGTGACGTTTTTACCCCCTATCATGTTATGAATGAGAGGTTCGTGCCGCCGCCCGGGGAGGGGCGGGGAGGGGCGCGGGCCGGCGACGCCGCTCTCGCATTCGCCGGCCGTACCTCGCCGCGAGTGTGTGTATTGTCTGCGCTCAGCATTTTCATAACATTCCTCGCGTGAAGTGAAACTTTATAAAAAAATATTTCGTTCCAATAACAAATGGGCGTCGATAGTGAAACGTAAACTTGTGATGATGCACAGTGCTCTGTGAGGATTGCGTCGTCTGACAGTTGGTAATAGTGCAGTTTGCATTCTTGCCGAGTTCCGCCCGCTCGGAAGAGGACAGTTAAAGAGTGACAGTTTGCTGTGTTTTGTGCGAGTTTTTCTCGAGGAAGTTCACTGTGTTTTGGTCGGAGGCCGTCGTGAACACCGGCCCCGACATGGAGGGTTACTTCGACATCTCTAACGATCTGAAGGACGTCTGGGAGGCGGACATTGACCCGGTGAGTTGACCTTCATTGATATCTGTTATCGCTTTATTGCGACAATTCGATCTAATTAGGAATCTGCTAACACCGTAAAAAAAGTGCGGTGTTATTAGTAACGCCTAAAGTGATTGCAACACAAGTTTGAATGTTATAGTCCAACCAACTTCCATTCATGTCGAAACAATCGCTGAACAATACGCGCGTAAAGAAAAAGTTTGCAACTCGCATACCTCGGTTGCACGAATATACCTATACGTACCATCATAAAACTAGAATGAAAGTTTGCATTGATAGCGTTGATAACGCTCTCCATGTAGGTATGTAGCCTTGTTTATAATAACGCACGGAGTTTCCTGCAGTTTTAATTAGTCCTCCCACCGCAATTTTCCTTAAATAAATTGTGAACAGAGGTGATCTTGTTCTTATAACTTTCTAATAGCGACAACCCTGATATTCTAGAAATTTGTGAGAGTATATAGAGCGTCATGCCTAAGTATGTGCGCAAACTTTCGTTTGTAGTGTTGATAAACTGTGACTGAATCACATTTCAATCGCTGTTCGGTGGTACGATGGTAATTAAATCAACAGTAGGTGCACCATGCAAGCAACTGTTAATATTCTCAAGACAAATGTATGTTGAATTATTCTGAATCGAAACATCGGTGTTAGCAATACTTGAATCTAGAATGTTCCCCAATTTCGTTATGTAAAAATCATCATGAAAGCTTCGATTAGATTTATATCGGCAGTTCAGTCATGCTTAATAAGGATTTAATTAAGACCTGCTTATGCTTACTGCAAGCGGGAAGCCAGTTTTAGTATTTTGTAGGTGCAGATTGCAAACTGTAAAACCTGTTTTGATGAATAATTAACATTTTTCGTGTTATAATGAGGAATTTACGGCTAATTGTCCGTCGTTCGGACTTTAATCGGTGATACGAGTGCACACATTGTTAATGATACAGATGGTGCTATCATTGTTATCATAACATTATTATATGCGTGAAGGGCCGGATGAACGGTGCATGTAGTTAAATATTTTAAGTTGTCTACCATCGCTTGGCTGATTGTACAACCGTTGTTTAAATTAATCTGCAGTCTTGGATCATTTGTTTTGGGCATTTTCCCGGTGCCTAGACAAAATACAAATACATTTTTTTTTAAGTGACAAGACTTGCTCGTCTATTTGTATTGGAGTACATAAGGATAATTCTGAACTAAATTGACGCTAAACGTACGTTAGATTGTTTGCTTGTTTATCGTTATCACACTGTTATCAGTTACTATAATTTGTATTGATCTTTAAACATGTTTATTATTTTAACTTGGACTATTTATCATTTTATCGCGTCCTATCTTACACATTTTCGAAATTAGATTAGCATATTTTTTAATACCTTAATTTTTTACTAATGATTTCTGGCTTTTTTTTGGCCAATTATGTGAAGATACTTAAAAAGGCGAAACTTAAGAGTGACTCCTCAATAATATTAAAATACCTCGTGCGTTTAAATTCCTGATAAAAACCGGAAACAGTCAATTAGGTACTATTTAATGAATGAATCTATTCACATCACATGTAGATATGAAGCTATTTGTCAGTCGCATAGTTTAATACTCCAACGGCATATTTATATGGATAAGGGTCGCTTATAAAAACTTGGGCTGAACACAAAATACCTGAGCCTGATAACAGGTACGGCACGCGGCGCTACGGGTGGACTCCACATTTTTTTATAGCTTTTTTTTGAATTGGAATATTGTTAAAGAAAGTTTTGATTTTAAAACATATTTCTTACTGGCTTCCGTCGAACATCATAGCTCTATCTCTAGGTTTTCAGACTTGCCAATAAGAAAAAGATTGGCTGGACAGAAAAAGATTGTAATTTCTTTTTTAAATCGTTTCTGAATAAAAAATAAGGAAGAAACTATCAAATGTCGTACAATTTTCAGTCTGCCAGTCTGCCCAAATTGTTGAAACAGTTCAATAGCACTGCCACTGTTACCCAATCTACATACGCCTTATTTATATGCTAAACGTGTACCTCAAGTCCTGTCTCTTACGGATGGAGAATTTTTAATATTAGACTGTAATCATCAAAGGGTTCATCAGAGTAAGGCTCAACTTGTAATATGTCTAGGCCTATCGTAGTTTACTGACGCTCTTTCGCGCACTTTTGAAGCAATAATTCTTTAAGTAATCAAATATATCCTTGTATTGTGATATGAAAATGTACCTCTACATGGAAAGACACTTGCCATAGTAAAGCCATGAAGGTTTAACTATATCATTACCGTGTTTACGCCGAAGAATGGGACATTTACCGGCCATTATTAATACAATATGCCATAAACGTATGTACTGCGCACAAAAAAAGAACGCGAGAAAAAAGTTTTCATTTGTTTTTTTGCTTGTTCTACTCTATTGATCTTTATAGGTTTTATTCAGTTTTGTCCATATATGGGTATAGCTTCGACCACGTGGAACGTAGTGTTTTGTTTGTAAGTGCAAATCACGTTGATGATGCTAGGTGTTGAAGGGAAAAAATGTTATCATATCCATTTGTAAAAAATGTGTGGTCGTTGGAAAAATGTCGTGTATTTACAAAAAAAATGTACCTAATGGGTAATGTATCGTAAGATTTATGGACGAACCCTGGACTTACACTTCTTACTTTTTATCTTACCTGAATCAATAAATTTAAATTATTAAAGAGTTGAGGGTAATACAACTTATCGTCGATTCCGAATCTAAATGACACAGTAGACTTGCAAATTTTCTTTGATCGTAGTTAATTTCGGAAATGTTTATAATTGTAAAAAAAAAACTATTTCACGCAACGAAACATTTATGATAATTAACAATTTCTAGTTTCCTAAACTAAATCTAATTCATGTAATGCAAATCTAGTTATTAAGCACAATAATTCAATCTTATCCTGTCATCACATAAAAAGCTACAACAAAAAACATTTATGTAGCATAAAGCACCCATTAATCATTGAATTAATGACTAATGTTAATATTCAGTAGATGGTATTCGGTTTACGATGTAACCATGTCTAAATATTATTTATTTCTGTAGCCTCTGTTTATTTTTTTATGTTAAGACGTTCTTTAATGGTAAATGACAGAAGCATAAAACCTTCATTTCAATACACAAGCTTAACATAAAAGTACTATACCGACCATTAGCGTGCCATAGCAAACAGTAACGACGAGTCTTGGTAAACCAACAATTTTGTTTTGTTTCTTCACCGACTCAAAATTCGTGGGTTATTTTTTGGGAAAGGTCATTAAGACTAGAATCACCTGTAACCCGTTTTGTGCTATGCGGTGACGTCACGCTTGGCTGTTAATGGTAGTCCGGCTGAGTTGCGGAGATTATTTGCATGCGTTCGTTTGTTGGGTGCGTGACCGCTTCCTCATTCGGTTAGGTTGGCGGGGCGTATTTCTTATGGCTCTCGGCGTACGGTATAGTATGGTGCGACGACCTGGTGCGTTGAACCAAGGGGCCCGGCGCCGCAGGTGCTTTTTTATTAATATTAACTTGTTCGTTCATTATGATGGACAGCAAGTGCTAGTTAGTAGTATTGGCGGATACGTTTTATGTCTTGTAAGACCATTAAAAAGTTTTCACGTTCTTACACATTATTTGACACTTATACTCAAAGAACTTTGGTGTAGTTAAACTTAAATCTCAGTAATATTATTTGACTATAAAACCATTCACGCTAAATATGCAAATAATCTAAAGAAAAATTCTAATCGAATGCAAATTGAGCAAGTTCTCTGCTTACGTAACCTATTTCAGGGACCTTTTTCTAGAATCTGTCTTGAGCTCACTAAGTTTTCAACTAATTTAAATATTAATACAAAACGTAATTTAATTAAAAATATTCACTCTTTTTAAAAGTAAAAAATGTTTGGTAGGTACCGTAGTATAATGGCATAGTTTTTTTTTAAGAACAAAAACGTACTCAATTCTGCAGTAAAAAAAAATGAGTCTCTTTACAATAGTTTAAAAAGAAGCTATAAAGTCGGTTCATCCAGTCCAAAGTACTGACATAACAAACGAAATATAGAGAAAAGTTGAGATCCTCCTCCTTCTCGAAATCTTTTGAAAAACTGTCCAAATTTCTGTCAGAGTTTTTCGTGATCTGTGACTCGTATTGTTTTATGAATGCAGTAGCACCTACCTACCACTACTGCCTTCAGAAAACCACTCATAAGTATGGCTGCTCTTAAAATTTCTTACAATTTAAGTTTAAAAATAAAACATCCACATTTTTTAATAAATAACCAAGTTACCGTTAACATAATATATTCATGTAACAGTGTGTTATACAATTTCTAATTAAGCATTTTACAGTTAGATAATAGAAATTACATTTACCTGTTTCATTGAAGTTTGTTGTTCATTGGTAGTATATATTATTAGTAAGGTTGGTACTACTTATATCCTGATTCCAAAACCGTCAGCTGACGTCCGGTCCGGTTTCCGACTGTGCGTCATTTCTCTTACTTAACTTGATCATAATAGGGTTGGCAATTTTCGAAAGTTAAAAGTTTTAAATCAAAAGTTTTTCTGTTGCAATGTAAAAGCATCTTTATGCAGCTGAATTTTAGGGTTATTTTTTAAAGATTCACATATTCCCTATACTTATATGATTCTATTTGTAATGTTATGTAGATAAAAACTGAATTTCAGTGTAGGTATGTATTTTAAGCGATGTTTGTTAATAACGAAAATAATTACAGGATATAAATTATTCGCGTGCCTTCGTAATTAAAACGTGCTATTATACCGTATGTAATCGAATTATATTATTATTAAGGTAAATGTAGGAATTAATTAATAAGAATACTCTAAATAACACACGCGACTAAACATTTAGAATGAGATAATAAAAATCAATTGAATATAAAATATAAAAAACTATCGAAATGCAATAATCCGTCAATTTACGGCATAAGAATTTACTGAATACTTACCAAAA